>NC_135260.1:12168653-12478461 GCF_964204865.1 Styela clava | reverse complement strand
GTGACCCGTTTGTCTGGATATTGAATACATAGAAACTCCTCTAAGTTAGGTTGCGTTTTTAAATGCATAGTGTTGTTATAAGTTCGATCTTTAAAAATAAGGATAACAAAACTCAAGTCGAAGCTCCCACAAATTTCTGTCAACGGTTTTATACCAAGATGCCTTATAGTACAGTATTTCTGTTATGCTATTCGATATCTCACTATGAAATTCGAAATTTAAAAACTATAAAAAATCTAAAACTTGCGTTTGATTGTACCCGCTATTTTTTCAATTATATACCTATATAGTATAAGTCAAAAATCAGTTTATTTCAAATTTAAAGTAGTTTAGAAATCAAATTTGATTCCGATAAATTCGGAATGCGATATAAATGTATTGCTCGCTGACCGATGCCAAAAGTTGTGGCCGTACGAAATTTTCAGGCTTGTCCATGGGAATAAGATTCCTACAGGAAACGTCCCAGGGGATGGGATGGGACAGCCCACATTTGTATTTCCCGTGGGACACGAAAACCATATGATTTCCGGGGAAATTATAGTAAAACATTTCGTTATTGACTTCATGTCCATGTATTTGAGCATAGCTCTCTCGTTAGTTAAAAAGAGCAAAATATATTCAGCATTGAAAATATACTTCGTGAAGAGGCTGATGGACACATGTATAATAGTTATGAACATAAAGTTAACAAGGCCGTAAATTTTGTTGTTTTGCATGTCTATTCGTACATGTAGTCCTATTTAGTAGTCGCTGAACCCAAATTTAACAATTATTATTGAATTTTATTCCAATGGGAATCCCATGGAATGGGATGGAACAGGCATAATTGATATGGGATGGGAATGGGACAGAAAAATATTTCCCACGGACAAGTCTGGAAATTTTGGTAAAGATTAAGTTGATTTTCGAGGCAAAAATATACTTTTTTAAATTTTTTGTTTTTTAAGTCAAAGTTATTTTCGTGAATTACTTTAGAACAGAACAATCAGTTTCTTTTTTGGTAACATCGGATGCTCTGATACTGAAATTCACCGCCAAAAATCTTAGTACATTTCATTTTAATCTGTCAATATGAAAACTTCTATATATATATATATATGCTGTGTTTTGCTCACGGACATCCAACTCTTTTGCCTTGGCGTTATATCAATCGTTAAATCTTTCGCGTGGGGTATTCTTCCATAGAGAAGACATGCACCGTTCATGTTTCGGTTCTCTGTAAAGAGTTTCAGATTTCTTCCGTTTGTTTTGAATCCAGGGTATGATATAACTCCTTTTTGGCCGGCCAAATTATGCAAGCATGGCGATATTTTTCCAGGTGCTGTAAAAATTTGTATAGTGGTTACATAACAATTAGGCATATTTTTGCTACCCATACGAAAGTAAGCCACATACCTTTCTGAGAATTAGAAGTATTTAGCAAGAGAAACAATATCCCTAATGCATATATTCCGTGCATTCTTTTCACAGTATAAATTTGCTATTGCAGTATGAATGTAAACCAGAAGAACAACATCGAATACAGCATCAGAATACGCATATATATATAGGCAGTGATGAATTTTAACATAATAATATGGCCCGAGGTCTTGATTTCTTCGAATCCCACATGTCTTGCGGATAGCGGTGTGGTTAAATACTCTTTTTATCTAATATACTTGCGTGGCAGTCATACGTGTGCCACTTACTTCTTAATAAAATACATTCATGAAATTAGGCTACAACACGCCCCGAAATGATGACTTTGATTACTAATTTTTGTGTAGAATAGATTTTTGGTAATGTCGACGACCATAGATAGTATCTGAATAAATAAATAATTGAGTCAACGTTGTAATAGAACGCGCAAATTTGAAACCTCAACATATTTTCGAGCGTCACAGGAGCAGCGCAAATCCGACCATGTGACGTGCGCTGAAGAAAAAGGCTATAGCAGGGGTGCCCGGGTGCACAATCCTTTTGCAATTAGCGGCCACATTGCATTTATTTGTATTAAATACGGCCTCCAGGGGGTTGATGAGCGCGGTGGAGGCGCGCAAATTGTTTTGCTTTTATGACGTCATAACCGCGTATTTGATCCATGCAAAGTGCAGTCTGTCCAACTATAAAGTATGTAAGACTACTTGGAAGTATAATATTCGCATTTTAAACGATTTTTTCTTTTCGGTATCCCTATTCTTGAGCAGATATATTGCATAATGGTTGCACAATTTTGAAAAAAATCGAAAGTCGGGGAGGGGCGGTCGCCCCCATTTTCTTGTGCCCAAAAGTATATTAAATATCAAATATTTTATTAATCACTATCAGGCTTGTCATACAAATCAGAGTCAGAATAAAATAAAACTACTACAATTTCGGTATCGGCAATATCGGCAATTTTTTTGGTATCGGTATCGGCTGAATTAATACCGATATTTCCCGATATATTTACCTTTTTGATATAATCCAGATTGTTTCAAAAGATGAGTTAAAATATTATTTTTTAATTTATTTTTTGTCTTGAGAGATCGTGAACTATGAGCCATGCATGTCTCCACCCCCGCGGGTGGCAACAGGAATAGGATTAACCTGTTTTTTAATATTTACTAGCAGAACTAGCTCTAATTTGGCTATTTTAACTGCCAAATTTTTATATTGACATTTTTAATTCATATTACATATTAATTATGAAGAAATATATCAACACGACACAGAAAAGAGAGCAACTACACGCACAATTTTGAATCATCGGTGGAATCGAGATTTTTTTATTACAGCACATGCACTTTTTGGCACGGTTACAAATTCTGACGGTTTTTCGTCAAGCGCGAGTGTCATTTAGTCCATCGACATCATTAAGCTAAATTCCGACGCAATTATCTCTCCACACAGGTATTGAATATTGTGATTATATTAATTTTAATTTTGTTTAAATACACAATTTCTTTATAGATTTATTGATGTGGGCGCCTTGTATTATACGTATTATAGAGACTTCTAGTCGGCGCTGATTGATATCCTCTCATTTTGGCTGTAATTTATTGCCGCGACGATCACGATCAAACATAAAATAAAATATTTGCATATATTCTATATTTTTTTAAACACGAAAAACGATATTCGAAGGTCGCAATATTATTTTTAAATTGGAATTGGACATCCCGGCATATGAGTTTTGTAATTAGACACCGAGATTACTAGCGTCAGTGTACAATACATCCGAATCAATTAATGCATCTGGATACCAAACATCAATTTCCTATGTGATATATTCTTTTCGATCTGAAATAATGTGTACAATGAATAACACTCAAAAACCATTGTTTCAGCCCGTCCGCCCTACACAGCACACTTAATTAAGGTAAAAGTTACATGGTATCGGTATCGGAATATCGGCCTTTTTGTAATATCGGCGTATCGGTATCGGCGTTTTTAGCTGGCATCGGATCGGTATCGGCGTTTATAGGATTTTGTATGTGGACGGCCGCATTACTTATTCACGACGGCCGCAGGTTGTGCACCGTTGGGCTATAGTGTACTTTGTCAGCGCATAGTGAGGTTGTGTCTGAACCATGAAACGTCATTGCCACAATCACCAATGCAAAAAATAAAAACACTTGCTGAATTGCCCAAGAGCAATTAAATTACGTATAGACGTCAAAGCATTTTGTATTCATCTGAGTTCAACAAAGATCTTTGATAAAGCACCTATGTCATTGGGGTTTAGATAAGGTATATTAATATTATACATGTATTGATGCATATGACATATGAGTCTAAGTTATTCAAGAGTCTTGCTGCACACTAACACAAATATATTTCTGTAACGTTTCGTCTGAAAAAGGTCAGACTTCTTCAGACATACATAGTTCAACTATAACAAGGAAAGCAGTTACATGCATATTTAAACAATCAGTGTAAAATTATAGGAGTTATGCATGGTAAATAATCAATAAAATCGGCGAATTCTTGATTAAATAACAGCGGGTGACTGAAATGAAAGTTCATTGGTGAGATCTCTCCCTTTCTTTTATGTTTAACAATTAAAATCCAAATTAAACAGTATTGGATAAAGCAGACCAGAAAAGTTGTGTCAAATATAATATTGTGATATTATATTTTGTCTGTTATTGGCATGTCTGGCCATGCATGATCCAATTTTAAGAAAAAAAGTTATTAGGTACAAGAATTGATTAATTAAAACAATGAATGGAAAATTTGTAATTGGTCTAAACTTCCTTAATATTCATCCCTTGTGGCTCATGTGTCCCGAAGAGATGAATGAAATGAGATTCCTCGTTTTTTTGATAGATGTGGTCATAAAATAGTTTTTCAATGCCAATGACACTAAAATCTCTAAGCGAATGTCCCGGTTGACTAAATTGGGCACCAACAACAAGATCTTTGTTTTGGGATTTTATACTTCTAATATGTTCAGTTATTCGGTATTTTAAATGTCTTCCCGTTTCTCCGATGTATTGCATGTCACACTTTTTGCAGCTTATCAGGTAGATTACATTTTCCGAGTTGCATGAAATTTTTTGACGAATACTTATTTTTGCAGTCTTGTTTTTGTTTGTTGCCATTTTTTTTTCGTTTCCCCGGAATGTTGGCTGCATGATTTTCTGCCGCATTTGAAAAAGCGTGGATTCTTTTTGACGGGAGTTTCTGGTTTCAATTTTGCTCTAACTAATTTGTCTTTTAGCGTGGGGCATTTAGCTAATCTTGGTGGTTTTGGAAAAATTTATTTTAGTCTCTCGTTGTTGTCCAAAATGTATTGGTAATCTGAAAAGATTTTTCGAATATTTGATTAGGTCGGATGATAGCTTGTGATGAAGGGAAGCAATGTTTTTTTTTTGGTTTCAGTTTTTGGGGTTAAAAAAAGTTTTCTATTAAGTTCTTTTGCAGATTGTATTGCATCGTCAACTAAATTTTCTTTGTAGTTTCTCTACGTTAGGTATGTTTTCATTACTTTTGCATGTTTATCAAAATGCTCATTTGTTGAACAGGCTCTTCTTATTCTGATAAATAGACTTTTCGGAATATTTTTCGTGACATGTTTAGGGTGGCAGGATGATGGCGGAGGATACTGGTGCGAGTCGGTTTCTTTGCTGAAAATTTCCGTTTCCAATTTGTTGTTAATGATATGAACCTTAACATTCAAAACGCAATACAGTTTGGTGAGCATTCGAAGGTAAATTTGATCGTTGGATGTAAAGAATTTGCTGAGGTAACAAATTCTGATAGTTCCTCTTTGCCATGTGGTCATATAAGAAAACAATCATCAATAAAGCGGTGATAGTACTGTGGTTTTGAAGGGGTTTTGTGTAATAATTCGGATTTCAGGTTTGCCATGAGAATGTTCGTTACAGAAATATATTTGTGTTAGTGTGCAGCAAGACTCTTAAATCACTTAGGATTGTCATTTTTACTCTTGCTTCAGCATCCTTGCAATATACGCATACGGATCCACCGACACAAAAGCATAGAAGAAGAATAAGTAGTTAGTCTCGCAGAAACTAAATAATCAGCGCAAGTTGACATATTTCGAGCTATACTGCTAGCTCAAGGACTGCAAAATGACTAGTTTTGTTTTTATATTAACTTAACTATTGGTATATATAAATTTATTTTGGCATAACAGATTTTCAACCGCTAAAAATATGAAATCAGTAGTTCTAACAGTGACAGATCACTAATTACAGGATGTAAGACCATGCTTCATTCTCCAACCACGTGTAACAAGGGTTCTATCAATTTAATCAGGCTAAACCAGCGCGTTGGAATCCGACGGGAGTTATCACGACATCCATTAAGACAAGATCGTTCATGGTAGTAAGTTCTAAGTTGCTCTACTCTACGGAGTGTATTTCAAAATGGGAATTTACTGGCATAACTCACCACATTCATCTTCTATACTACTTTTCAATAACACAAATCGGCTCGCTGAGAAGTAAGGTTGAAAGTTTAGGACAGTGTTGGCATTTAACATTAAAATTGGAAAGCCTGGAATGAAACATCTCAAGTTATGTCCGTCCTGTTAAGAACTATATACGATATTATTTCGTACATCAGAACTACCCTTTATGGTCGTTATGATTGTCGAATTTATCCTCCGTCAATGTAACAATTGAGTTTTCTTGTCGGACCCACTATGTTTTTCTCTTTGATCACTTTTCCTAAATATATACCAGAAATTTTTCTGGTTGTGAAAGTTAGATATAGGCAGGGTATGTTTTGGTTACTAATCCTTGGTAAACCCCATATTCTTCTCTTATTTTACTTTGTATACTTACTGAATTTTATGTACCGGAAATCATTCTGTCTATGAATTTAGGTATGTAGGGTCTGATTTGGTAACCCATTGGTAAACTGTGCGCATATTTGTCAACTCAAAAATAGACCTCTCTTTTCAGTTGCGCTTAGGTGTAGACCAGTGGTGCGTGCCACCAACGTGCGCCGAGGAATGATTATTAGTGTTGCGCGAAGAGATTTCATTTTTGAATTTATTTCAAGTGATTCCAATAGACACTTAGCCCAACGACTTACAGACTCGCATTTTAATTTAAAACTTGGAAAGAAGAAGAAATAAGTAAACTAAGTGTGTGTGCGCGCGCAGCACAATAAACACCGAACGCAGGGGCGACTACTTTCCATAATATTTTTGGGGGCGAATTTAAGTAGCCCACCAAAAAAAAACCGCGCTGTGTATCGTTACGTAACAAAAATAACCTTTCGATGTCATTCTCTTAATCAAGTATTAGCATGTCATTTAATACTCATTTATTCAGTATATAGGCCGCTTTGCTTGGGCACGGAACTCGAGCGTCACTAAACCGATCCCTTGAATTCCGCGAATATATACCCACGGCTCTTGCTAACAAACATAAACGACCAATTTGAGGAGTCGCATTAGGAACTCTCGGGTATTGTTTTAATTCTTAGTTTTGCACAAAGCGCACCAACACCGTTTCGTGAAATTGGAAATGTCAAACAAGGTAACAAATTATTGTGCGAAGTTTTTTCCAAATTTTACCAAGGAAACATTACTTGACTAATAGAATTGCCATTATTGCCGTTTTATCGAATCATTATTTAAACTCAAAATAACATTCAAGATGCACGCAATAACTTTGCCCGGGATTTCATCGCTAAATACGAAAATAAAACAAGCACAATAGAAGTAAAATCATAAGAATGTCCACTAAGGTCTTCATAGATATCCGCATTCTGCCATCAGAAATGGTAATATTGAGAGCTCAAAATTGGGACGGTTAATTTACAAACGGTGGGGAGAAAGATCAAAGATGGCGCAAAAGATAAAAATTGGAATAGAATCCTGAATTCACTCTTTAATAGCTGTCGCTAACATATGTCGCCGAAATGAACGCATAATTCTCGCAGGAATATAAAGCCAAACTTCGACGTTCGCCGTTGTGTAAGAATTGATATATACTTGTAAAAAATGAGGACGGACGAAAACACCTCACCAACATCAGAATGTCTAGCGTTCTGGATGACTGTTGTATATATACTAAAATATATATACTACCCGATATTCGACAATTCGTTAAAAATATTCGAATTATTCGATTCGATAAAATATTCTATGTTGCCCATCATTACGACCTGTAATCACGCCAGTAATCTGGCGAAATGCATGGTATAGTCCAACCAAACACTATGCAATGACACTTAATGAAACCTTCATTAAATTTAGTAAATTGCACTACTTCACGAAAGCGTGGTAGAATTGACAATTATTTCACATCTCGAACACAAAAAACGTTAATTACCTTTTTCGAATAGTTTCTGCGGTATGAAAAGTCGAATAAGCGTTTCGATATAGTAAATCAGGGTGGTCCAAGGTTATGAGGTTGGAAGGCCGCAAAAACTTTTGAGGAGGTCTCGCGGGCCGCAGTCGGAGAAAACCCAAAAGTGATCAAAACATCGCGAGTTTACTCACTTTAAATATATTTAAGAATGAGAGTTTATCGTTCTAATCAGTTTTTCAAGGAAACTATACAAAGCCTTTAGTTACTTTGAAATTGCTTCTCGATAAATATCGTGGTATCTTTTCTCGTGTTTGGTTTTGTAATGTCGCTTAAAATTATATTATTTCGTGAAGGATATTACTTGAAAACACACCATCAGACACTATGTGGTTTAACGTTGTTGTGGGTAAGGAAATACGTACCATCTCAGTTTACTTCGGTCACCTTTTTTCTACACTCGTTGATATGATGAATTGTTATATTTACCTCGTTCAAGTATTTAAAATAGTTTCCCCAAAGCTGCTTAACAGCGGTTGTCATTTTACTAAATTTGACATTTCTTTTTTGTCTTTTGAGTTGTTGAAGTAACTTCTCAGTCAATTTTTTCAAACATTTTATTCCAATCTGAGGATTGCATGGCATAGGAACAAAACCTAAGATGATCTATTAACCTTGGACTGAAGTGACCAAAGAAATATCCAATATTTACACCGGAAGCCAACCAACAGTATGTGTGGCGTAACTCCAAATGCTCACTACTGTTACATCACCATATTATGAAGTTGGACCTTTGTCATTGTGAATAAATCTTAATATTTGCATGAGACGCTGGATGGGATTTTTAATTGCGTCATTGCGCCACTGATTGGTTCTTAAACTTTTTCGATCGCGACCCATATTAGAGATTTATGTATACTCGCGTCGCGACTTAATCCCAAGCAACGTGAAAATGTATTATTATTGTTAGTACTCTTTGAGTTAAATGCAGACAGTGATTTATTAGAAACAGTTCATTGACTCGGTGCGATTGATGAGAATGCCAATATATCTACAATACACGGCTCTATTTTAATCAGCTTAATGCGCATGTCGTCACCACGATTGAGGCGATTGCGAGCCTTAATTTTAAGACCGTCAGTGCCGAAAATCTGTGCTCGTACAGATACGTGGTCGCAAATGGTAGCAGAAAAGCCATTGCTTAGTTTCCAATTAGTGACTTTTCCTTTTTCCATAAAGTAATTTTCTTTTCCTTCCTCCAAGTAAGGCTATGATCAAAAGCTGTCGATGGAACTCGTCGTGATGCAGGTCGATAAACTCTTTCTGAAGTCCTGCAACATCCTCTGATAAGTAGTCAACCTTTACCATAAACAGATTTCTGACCCACTACTGAGATGACAGATTGCTGTCCGTAATAAAGCAGCCAAACTCCGCCGTGATAAGGTTTTCAAATTGCTACATTAGAATGGTTTTGATGACACCAAATCTGCTAATCGCAATCTGATTTCATTCTTCCAGATACTCGTTCACGGATGGAAGCGCTGCTGTTTGTCCACCCTCCATTTTTTTCTCCCAGAGTTGCATCTTTTCTTTGAAAGCAGACACTTTACCTGAGAAAGTGGTGATATTTTGAATTCTGCCTTGCATCGATGTGTTAAGTATGTTCAATATGGCAAAGCTGTCGTTCAAGTAACATACTTTAAGCATCCACTCCTTATCTTGGAAACGAATGTCGTGCCGATGTTTTTTTTAATTGAGAAAGACCTGCACAGACGGGCCCGACTCGTCCTATACTTATATTCGTTGCGAAACTCCTAACTACCTTAACATGGTTAACGTGTACGAAGATGGATTCAAAACGATATTTTAAAACAAACTTGACCAGACATAAAACAAGAGAGCTACGCACAAATATATGGACACGTTAGACCAGAGCGAATCAGTCTTTACCGGTACCTTTGACGCTACCGGTACCGTCAAAAAATTTCAAACAACTGCTTCCTACCCAAACTCAACTCTCGACAAAACATGAATTTCATTACCGGTATAATTAGAAAGCCATTTTTGGAGACCCTCATGCTTTCAGAAACCAATACTTTTGTTGTCCGTGCTTCTTTCGCAGTAATTGGGGCCTCGAGCTGAAGCCACATTCTATAAGAGTATAAGTATATTTTGATTTTCCCGCAAAAAAAAATCATACACAAAACACAAACAATGAACACACGGAAGATCGGGAAAATCGGGGTAACTGGCAAAACCTTTCCAAAGGGTTGAAGCCAGTTCACTCACATTCAACACACAAACATATATTTAAAATAAAAAAAGACAAAGACACGAAAGGGTATCGTTAGGATAGGATATACATATTTATCCCGGGGGAGAGGAAAGTTTAGAAAGATTAGTTAGCCAGTTATTTGTCTTCGGAAGCATGGACTTGATGTTCGGGCGTCAAACTTGTTTGAAAGCAAACCTCGGTGATGGGTCTATGTCTTGAATCAGCTGATGTTGACAGGCGAGCTTCTTTTTTGCCTTGTCTATTCGGATTCACGTCAAAGAAGGCATCCGTTTTTGGTTAATTTGCTCCAATAAGATGGAAATCCGCACGGTCAACACAACAAGCGACGTGAACTGTTACCGACACCATAAAAAAGACACGTGACTGATATCTATATAATATAAATTGTGATGCAACAATGCAATCAGGACAATTCTTTCTATTAATGACATTTTATATTTCACTTAACGATCAGTAGAGGTTGCGCGAGACTAACTCCCAATCCTTTCTCTATGCCTTTGCGCTAGTGGATCCGTATGCATGTAATGCAAGGATGCTGTAGCAGGAATAAAATACCATAATATGCAATTCAAGAGTCCTGCTGCACACTAACACAAATATATTTCAGTAACGTTTCGTCTGACCAAAATCAGACTTCCTCAGACAAGCAGTTTACAACAATGACAAGAAAAGAGCAATCATGCAGTTTAAATATGGCGATAAATAAATTTGTTTGAAATTAGTTGTGAGCAAACAATGAAAAAACAATTCTTGATATTCAGAAACAGATTGCGGAATAAAAAATTGCAATCGGTTCTCAGCATGGAATAATTGTTCCGCGGCGTGCTTGATTTCACAAAAAGTTTCACTAGAACATTTATCAATGTGTTCTAGGCTCAGATCTTGATAGCCAGGGTCCTTATAATGTGATTCTTTTAAAGGCGTTGAATTCTTTTTAGTATTGCTTCTAAATTCTTTTCTTGTGGTAGTTGTCGAGTCCGGAGTTTGGCAGGATCCATTCGGATACAGAAGTCACGCGAAAAAGGCTAATATAACGATCAGAAATACAGAAATACAATTGTGTTAGCGTGCAGCAGGGCTCTTGAATTGCATATTATGGTATTTTATTCCTGCTACAGCATCCTTGCATTACATGCATACGGATCCACTAGCGCAAAGGCATAGAGAAAGGATTGGGAGTTAGTCTCGCGCAACCTCTACTGATCGTTATATTAGCCTTTTTCGCGTGACTTCTGTATCCGAATGGATCCTGCCAAACTCCGGACTCGACAACTACCACAAGAAAAGAATTTAGAAGCAATACTAAAAAGAATTCAACGCCTTTAAAAGAATAACATTATAAGGACCCTGGCTATCAAGATCTGAGCCTAGAACACATTGATAAATGTTCTAGTGAAACTTTTTGTGAAATCAAGCACGCCGCGGAACAATTATTCCATGCTGAGAACCGATTGCAATTTTTTATTTCGCAATCTGTTTCTGAATATCAATAATTGTTTTTTCATTGTTTGCTCACAACTAATTTCAAAAAATTTATTTATCGCCATATTTAAACTGCATGATTGCTCTTTTCTTGTCATTGTTGTAAACTGCTTGTCTGAGGAAGTCTGATTTTGGTCAGACGAAACGTTACAGAAATATATTTGTGTTAGTGTGCAGCAGGACTCTTGAATTGCATATTATATTTCATTGTTTTTAAATACCCAAGTTAAGAAGGTAAAATGAGATATTCGACTAGATCAGGGGTCTCAAACTCGCGGCCCGCGGGCCAATTGCGGCCCGCAGGATGATAATTTGTGGCCCCCGCCTTGGTATTGAAGTTTAATGTTAGTGCGGCCCGCAAGTCACTTAGCATTAGGCTGACCATATTTCCAAACACTAAAAAGAGGACACATTGTTTGGTAGAACCGTAAATATAGAAACGCATTTCATATGTGTATGAGATATACATTATAATATATGTACTAAATTCCCTAGAATTAAATATAAAAGTGACAATAGACGAAATGACGACAATGAAATAACGCATTTTTG
Source organism: Styela clava (assembly GCF_964204865.1). Taxonomy (NCBI): domain Eukaryota; kingdom Metazoa; phylum Chordata; class Ascidiacea; order Stolidobranchia; family Styelidae; genus Styela; species Styela clava. The sequence continues at coordinate 12,466,380 of NC_135260.1, read as the reverse complement.
TTGTATTAAAAAAATACGCAGGACAATCGATTGATTTTCTCTTAGACCATGAGTATTTGGCAGTTCCTTTAATCGTCTCCAACATTGCTGGGTTATTTTTTTTAATATCGTAAAACTGGTTATATTGGCGTAATTTTCTGTCTAAATCCAAATTTTTATAAATTGCGATATACGAGGTGAAATGGCGTAAAACCTAATTGTGAAACAAAACGATTTTACGTAGTAAACGAGTAAGCATAAGAAGTGTACATTTAATTAAAGGAAAACCCGTCTGCATGCTATCACCAGAGTCATTCTCTGCTATCACATCGCAATGCATTGCTTGTCATGTGTATAATGATAATTACAAGTCTCCACTGACTTTGGAATTTTCTTAACATATCAAAAACTTTCGATAATATAGGAGAATTTTAAATATTTAAGAGCGTCCTCGGAGGACACAATTTTTTTAACGAAAAAGGCGGACAAATCCTCCAAAAGGAGGACGTATGGTCACCCTACTTAGCATGATTTATGCTTTCAATATAACAGCGCTTCCCAAACTGTGTTCCGCTGAACACTAATGTTCCGCGAGCATCTTCCAAGTGTTGCTCGGAAAAGGAATCAAAAAGACATCTAAATTGGTCGCCATGGCGATCTGATAATCATGAAGTTGTTGCCTAACTGACCGTTTAAAATCGCGTCAACTTCGGCCTAAAGTGGTCCAACTAAGTTAGGGTAGTGGCATTTTCGTTAACCGTCGGTTTAGCTTTTTGACTGTTAATTTCATTATCAAATTTACAGTACTTTTTTTGGTTTTGTTAAAGACAAACAAGTAAGTCTAAAGCAGTGTTTCCCAACCCGAGTCCGCGGTCTCAAATGAGTCCGCGGAGTGTTTGAATGAGTCCGCAACGTGCCAGAAATTCTGCGGGCCGCAAACGTTTTTGCGAAACTGAACAATCAGCCAAGTTACCAGTTACGTTAAAATTTACATAAAACGTCACAACCGTGACAACAAAAAAACTATCAATTTTTTATTTCTTATAAAGTGTTGCCCTGTTCGTCTTCTGATCAGTGTTTGCATAATTGAATCGATTTATTTAAAGTTATTACCTGATTCTGTATCGCGTATTTTTATTTTATTGTGTTATTTGACTGTGTTTGGTGGACGGGCGCGTATTTTTACGTTTTCAACTTTGTCTTTAGGTTCAGATCCTCTGTGTTTTGTTTGTTCGTTTGTTTTGTTTTATACCAGAGCGACCAAAATAAAATTGATTAAAAACATAAAAAGCAAGTTATTTCGCATATCATTATCGAGTCAATAATTACTGGTTATTGAGTGGGGCTGGTAATATATTCGAATATTCAACTATTAGAATAAGAATTAACTATGCGAAAATTTGGTAACAGGTGACGCAAACAGGTCACTTGCGCGTCGCTTAATCAAACGATCGGATTTCACAGCTCACTGGCAAGTTTCCGACGAAAACACGAGTCTGTACATGCTTCTACCAAGTGGTGTTTCTCGCGGGTTCGAACAACGAGGAATAATTTTTTTTTCTGATAAGTGTCAATGGTGGCAACCCAAATTTTCTAATTTAAAAAGCGGCAATAACAAAAATAAAACCGACCGATTGAAATCGCTTTTTTAGACATTGCAAATCGCAAAATTTCTGGTGCGACCGTAGTATAGGAGCATTTTCCCTTACGTTTCTTTGCTTTATTGCCTTCCTATTAGTACGTACAGTGGTACTGGAGTTTCATAAGCGTTGTACGAACAGATCAGATTTGTCGAATTCACAAAAATACGAACCAAAACAAAATATAATCGGGCACTTCACCACGCATTTTTGTGTCCACGGATTGCCATGATATTTTCTGAGTATTATTGATTTTATTTCGTCAACACAACCGCAGAATAATATGATCCCAATTAAATTAGAAATAAAGCAATGCGATGATTATGTATTTTTGATTTACTAATAGAATTTAAATAATAATTTTTATAAGTACTGAATCAAGTGATACTTTAAATTCTCGTCATTGTCATTTTAAATTCTCGTCATTGTCACGGATTGAATATTGTGCGACAGAAAAAGCCATTATACACTAAAAAATTCGGCTCTTTTAACAAACGCGTAATAGCGGCAAATTTCCGATTTCGAAATTCGTTACGGTTGTAATAAACGCACCTTGAGTCCGCAAAGGTTTTCACCGGTGAGAAAATAGTCCCCGACCAAAAATGGTTGGGAAACGTTGGTCTAAAGAATAAAGGCAAAAGGTCAACCGTTCTTCCTCCATCTCTACCTGGTTTTACTTCGAAACGCTGGAAGTTTGTCGCGCATTTTCAACTCGCCACGGCGAAACCATTGGGAACCCCTACATTGCATCGTTTTTCTTTATCAATTTAACCCTTTAATTTTTGGTGTTCCGCGAGGTGATATAAAAAGTGTTCCGTGGCCGAAAAAGGAAACTCTGTAATATAAGATATAGTCACGTAGGGCAAAACAAAATATTTTATCATCTATCTCCTGAAATGAATATGCGATGCGTTAACCTACCAGTACCATACCTGTAGGCCTGATATTCGATCGCGGGACCGCCTGGAATAATTTTAAAACAGTATTCCATGATTTTTGACGTCACAATCACTAACGCTTAGTTTTATCTCGATACGTTCATCACTGTCCATTGGCTAAATGCTTGATTGGAACATCAGCGCAACAGTTATCAAAAGATGGAATTTTATAATTTCGCACATTCCTAAACATGTGGTTGGAAGTGAAGTTTCAGTAAACAGAAAGGTTGGTGATGAGCACAGACAATTTCAAAAAACTGGGAAACGCAATATATTTCTTTCTTGAGCATAGGAGCATCCCGACATGTTTTATCTGCACAGTTAAAGTTGCAGTGCACAAGGAATAAAATTTAAACAAGTTGCTAAGCTTTTATTGTGAAAAACCTGATGCGGCCCGGACTCATCAAGACTCTGCATCAGCGGCCCCCAAGTAAATTGAGTTTGAGACCCCTGGACTAGATAAAACTGAAAGATTAGATCTCTTGATCGCCATTGGATTTCCGACCTTGGCGCGACCCATTTTTATACCTTTCGCGACCCATGTCTGGTACTTTAAGAATCACTGCCATGAGGGTAACAGATATTAATCGGAATGTCCAAGAAGCAACTAGAAGGCAATGTATAGTTTCCCTGAGCATCGATTTCCTCGTTTATTTCCGTAACAATTACAAATCAGCAATAAGTTAACAATGACGTGACAATTACAATTTATTCAGCCGCCCAATCAGATTTCAAGCGTGGCAAGAAGGCAATGTATAGTTTCCCTGAGCATCGATTTCCTCGTTTATTTCCGTAACAATTACAAATCAGCAATAAGTTAACAATGACGTGACAATTACAATTTATTCAGCCGCCCAATCAGATTTCAAGCGTGGTTGACAATTTTGATGGCGTCATTGAATTCGACAAACGAATTCTATAGAGCTCACAGACATTATAAAAAAAGTGATAGCCTTCTATCGAAAATACAATCTTCAACCACTGAAAATTTCAGAGCAATTTGGTACAGTAATTAAAAAAAAAAGCGATTAAAAATAACAAAAACGATCCACAGGCCCACTTCGAGTCTAATACTATCCACAACAACAACAACATAATAACAAAGCGAACCATAGGTCCACTTCATGTGCAATAAGATAATGCTTATTCGCCGGACGGCCGGAGCTATTAGGGTACTCTCGTAGTATGTGTACCAGGTTAGGCCATAATTTTATTCCTATTTTTCTTATTTTCGTTCTATTACGAATTCGAGGAATGTTTGTGTCAGCCAAGTGAATATACCCCCTGCCAGTGATGAACATTTTATTGCATTTGCATTCCTGTTGTTGAAATAAAATTATGTCATAGAAAGTCTAGTTTCTCTTGTAAAATTAGTTATTAACTTACGTTTTGTTACGTAATAATTCGTTTTACATTACGACAGACAAATAGTACAGCAGTAACGTGTAGTGGATTGTTCGCCGACCTTCGACCCCGTGAAAATTTATCCTGTGACATTCTAATAATACCATTTGTATTGAATTGGTATGAATATTCTTGTAATTTTAAACAGACATATTTCAGATAATGAATTCAAATTTCATTGTAGTTCTTTGGCTCTAACTTGGGACAGACAAAAATTTCTGACAGCATCCGTGTCGTGTTGTAAATAGATATTGCATACACAAATTAGAAGCGTTCCGGTTGTTACGATTTTTGCAGCACATCACTGCCCATAGGCGTCCGTCTCTCTATTGGTACAAATACTTCTAGAGCGCCGAAATTAGAACGAGGACGTTCTTGAAATTAGGAGAAATTTATCCTAATTTAGAATCTTTGTTTGACCCTAGGGTTGGTCTTTCACTGCCTTGTTCTTGTCATCCTAGGTTTCACTCTTTTTACAATTGAAAACAATGGCCATCACTGCAGTCCGTGATAATAATTCGACAGATGGCGAGTAACTTACCTTCTGGTTAATAGAACACACTCAATCTTTTTAAGATTTCCAAAACAGTACAAAAAATAATTTTTTTCTCCAACATTCGAAACAAAAAGAGCTTTACTAATGTGTTGTAAGAACTAACGAATATATAAGGATAATGTAGAGCACAAGAGTAGTTGATATTGGTCAGATGGAATTTTTTGTATGCCTATGGTGACCTCTACTCCCACGCAATTGAACGACGGTACTTATTAGAACGTACAAATGGTATGTATTGGACAGTGAGCAATATAGTTTAAACTATTCTCTCGATAGAACAACTCTACCCGGCCGCAAAAGATTCCTGACAATATCTTGCTTGTTTGCGGGTAAGCACACAACTGTTCGGGATGCTCGAGTATATTATAGATAGAACATTGACATCATAATTCATAGCACTAGGCAGCATGCAGTACAGCAAAAGAGGGAGCTCAACAGTGACATCAAGCAACACAATTGAGCATTAATAATGACGTCATAAACATTATCTTACATACTGTTACACCATGGTTACACATAAATTTGTAATTGGGGTTATAGGCTATTAGTGATCATTTTTATATACAAACGTCAATTTATGGAAAAAATAGGTCCAGTGGTAAATAAAATGCCAGCTCTCTGTAAGCAATTAGGTTCTTTTTCTTCGTCCATTTTGTTTACATAGTATTGTAATGTTTGTTTACAATGACTTCGTACGCGTACACGTTCCCGGTTTTGGATTTCTGCAGCCCAAACATTCAAATTTGCGTTTCGCAGCTTCGTCGCATTAAAAGAGAAATAGAAAAATAGTGATTATTTGTGTTACACTCACACCAAAAAATGAATTGAAAAAAATTAAATGACAAACATACTCGAAAAATCAGCACACGAGTAAAGGTAGTCATTTTTTGCTTTACTCCATCCACATAAGCGTGAGTCTGTCAAGCAATTGGATTTGCCAGCTGTTTGCAATAGTACTCCTAAATCACATTCCTAAATTCAGAGAATTACATATTCATGGAATCCAAAAGTGGCCATCACCCATGTAGTAAATTGAACAATGTGAAATATTAAAAATGTTTTCAGTTTGGCATGTCCACTCATCAAGCTTGTCCATGAGACACATTTTTCTATCCAATTCCATCTCATAAAAATTAATGCCATCTCCAATCCATTCCTGTATAAGGCTATAAGGAATCCCTCATCGGCGATCTTGAAACATTCACGAATTAACCGCTTGTATTTGCTAACTTAAATATTTTTGTATAAAGGCGATCTAAAACTCTAAAACTAGTTTCTATCTATCCCGAATTTTGCCGTTTTGGAAGATTGGGAAATATGTTAACATCTGGTTACGATATGAATTGATTAATAGTATCGCGAAAAAAAATAAAAATTTGGTTGACACTTGACGGCATAATGTATACTTGAATGTTACACTTCGAACGTCTAATAATGTCATTCTGTTTAATTCAGAACATGTATATATTCTACAGTACAATATAAAAATATTATGTATTTCTATTGATACGATCTTGTACATTATTGAAACTTCCTTTTATATTTACCTCGTACAAGTATTGCAAATAGCTTCCCCAAAGCTGATTAACAGCGTTTGTTATTTCACGAGATTTAACGTTTCTTGTTTGTCTTTTGAGTTGTTGAAGTAACGTTTCCGTTAAATTTTTCCAACATTTTATATCAATCTAAAGATTGTGAAAGAGACAAAACCTAATTAATGTTACTCACTTACTCAAAATATGGTATCCTGATCTTGGCGCTCAGGAAATTCGTCCTAAATTGTGGATTATTTATTAACCTTGGGTTGAAGTGACTAAAGAAATATCTAGTACTTACACCAGCAGTCAACTAACAGTCGATGTGCGCTACTCCAACTACTCACCACTGCTACATCCTCATATGAATTTGAAACTCTGTTATTGTAATGTAGATAGACCTTAATATTCGCATAGGACGCTTGTAAATTTTTTAAAGGAGTTTTAAATAATCATTTATCAAACTTTTTGGTTTTCTGATATTGGTTTATGGACGTCAGTACTCGAAGAAAATATTGCATGAAAACTCGCTGTATTGCGTGATTAATTCTCAGTGCCAGATTTATTTTTCTCACCCACGTTGGATCAAACTCTGATAGTTTGAATAAAAACGCTGCTTTTTCATTCTGGTCAAGTTCTTGTAGTTTTTCGTTAAATGTTTTTGGAGCTGGAGTCGGCAAAGTATCTGGATCAATTCCTTCTCCTTGATTTTCTCCAAACAATTCAAGAAGATAATCGACAGGATAATTACAGGCGGAAATATGTCCCTGAAATGAAAATAATGACACCGTGTCCGAAGTTTTTACTTATGGTATTATATGAAGAATTCAAAATGATGTATTATTCAACAGAAACAAAAAGTCACTATTCACATGAGTTCACACAAAAACTTTACCCGAAACTACAACTAAAGGCATCAGTAGAAATTTTATATTCAATTTTCATTCTGACACTATAGTAACTGCTTTATTTTGTAAGTGCATTATGTCTAGTTTGCGAGAAATAAATGCTTACAAAGTAATTGGCAAAATGATCGAACAAATTTTATTTTGCTTTTTCTTACCAAAAACATATCGACTATCCCGGCATTATGAAAACAGATGTCTGCAACAATTTTAAGATCAACACATTTATGACGATCTGGAATATTTAATTCAGGAAGCGCTGGGTTTTCGGTGTCGAATTCAAGAACATCCATCCACCCGGGTATATCGGACCTACTGAAAAGTTTAGGAGATACCATTAGTACAATATTGACAAGATGATAAATCTTTTTAATACCCGAATCATAGCTTTGCTTGATTTGTTTATCGTTGATAGAGTGGGAGCCAGTGTTCCCTCTAAAGTGTGCGCGTGTGCGCGCGCACAACCTTTCAGAGGCTGCGCACACGCATAGATTTACTGCGCACAGACGTATTTCGATGTGATGTAACAATGTTCTCGGTTGGCAGGTTGAGAAAGGTTGTTGTTGGCCCACCCATTACCCGGTTAGAACGCCAAAATTTCTTCATTGGTTTTTGCACAAATATTAGTCATTTCCAAAAAAGTGCGCACACACCAAAATTTCTGCGCACACATACTACAAAAAATTAGAGGGACATTGGATCCAAAATTTTTCTCACCCCGAAGTCGGGGGTTGGGGTCAATCGAAAAAATTAACGGCTTTCAATGCCCGATGGCAACAGCGGGCTAATACGGCTTGTTTACAGTAAACTTTGTCACCCTTTGTTAGAAAGAATTCATAATAATGATAGCCAAGTACTTTAATACAAAAAATTGTCTACTTATTCTTGATGTTATTGGCAGTTACGTCTGATGGAAAAAAAGAATCGACAGGAAGAATGATCGGATTAATCATATCCTCAGCAAAGAACGGTTCAAAATCAGCAATCGTGATATCATGATCCCAGGATGGAGGATTAAAGCCATTTCCTCTGAAAGAAAGTATTTTACATTGACATTTCAGTATTTTTATTGACATGATTAGGCGTGAAATATCAATACCACACCAGTGCCCTGCCTTGATAAATATCCAAATCAAATCTTTAATCCCGAAATGGCCTCATCGATTTATAAGTTGCTCATTATCGTTCGAGTTAAGCACGTATCAATGAGTGGCACCATCCATACTAAAGATGGATACTTTCATTCCTTCTGAGTATAGGGCTAGCTAGAAGACACCAACGAGAATACTACATGTAGTTTTACACTATATTTAACGTCTAGGAATTAGCTATGCTATATCACCAGATCAATGTTTCAACTTACACTAATTGACGTTTATCACTGGTTTTCGACAAAAACTTTGACGACGACCCAATGACGAGGCTATACGTTATCGAGTCGCTAATCACAAATACTGATAAATCCTAACCCGGGGCTAACACATATTACTTACTTGCATTTTGTCATCATGTAAGGGAGTACAGATTCTGACTTCGGAAAATTTACATCGTTTTGATATAAATAAGGAGAAGGAGCCAATCCTTTAGTGCATTTCACTTTGCATTTGGAGTTAATTTTATTCGCATTGGTGCATGACACAATATCCACAACTGTAGCATCGAGACGTTTACATCGAACGCCTAGAAACATTTTAGATTTTATCATAATCACACTGATATTATGGAAGATATGCATAAAAAGAATATAACGATTAAAGACCTTACTTTTCTTCGTGGAATACTTCAGCGTGAATGCTGATTTATTTTCAGGAAAGACAATTCTGAAAAATGTGAATTCATATCCAGGTAAAATAATCCGAATTGTCCCATTATTTAGATCTTGCAGATATTCATTATAGGAATATTTAGTTGTGTATTGTATATCATCTGTTTCCCCGTAAATAGCGACAAAGTTGTTCCAAGAGCTCTTCCTGTATTTCTTACCACCAATCTAAATTTGTCAGTAATCATGTTATATTCTTTTTCGTATTTCTGTGAAACCTATAGGGAGTGAAAAGTCCAAGCTCAACAATGAAATATGACCCGTTTGTCTGAATAACGAACATACATAGAAACTTCTCTAAGTTAGGTTGCGTTTTTAAATGCATAGTGCTGTTATAAGTTCGATCTTTAAAAATAAGTATAACAAAACTTAAGTCGACACTCCTGCAAATTTCTGTCAACGGTTTTATACTAAGATGTCTTATAGTACAGTATTCCTGTTATGCTATTCGATATCTCTCTATGAAATTCAAAATTTGAAAACTATAAAAAATCCAACCTGCGTTTGATTGTACCCGCTATTTTTTCAATTATATACCTATATAGTATAAGTCAAAAATCAGTTTATTTCAAATTTAAAGTAGTTCAGAAATCAAATTTGATTCCGATAAATTCGGAATGCGATATATATGTATTGCTCACTGACCGATGCCAAAAGTTGTGGCCGTACGAAATTTCATGCTTGTCCATGGGAATAAACGTACCATGGGATGGAATAGCACACATTTGTATTTACCATGGGTCACGTGGGACACGAAATCCGTATGATTTTCGGGGAAATGACGGTAAAACAATTTGTTATGGATTTTGTGTCCATATATTTGAGCATAGCTCTCTTGTCAGTTATAAAGAGCAAAATATATTCAGCATTAAACATATACTTCGTGAAGGGGCTGATGGACACATGTATAATAGTTATGAATATAAAGTTGACAAAGCGGTAAATTTTGTTGTTTTGCATGTCTATTCGTACATGTAGTCCTATTTAGTAGTCGCTAAACCCAAATTTAACAATTATTATTGATTTTCATTCCAATTGAAATCCCATGGGATGGGATGGAACAGGCATAATTGATATGGGATGGGAATGGGACAGAAAAATATTTCCCATAGACAAGCCTGGAAATTTTGAAAAAGATTAAGTTGATTTTCGAGGCAAAAATATACTTTTTTAAATTTTTTGTTTTCTAAGTCAAAGTTATTTTCGTGAATTACTTTAGAACAGAACAATCAGTTTCTTTTTTGGTAACATCGGATGCTCTGATACTGAAATTCACCGCCAAAAATCTTAGTACATTTCATTTTAATCCGTCAATATGAAAAATTCTATATATATATATATATGCTGTGTTTACTCACGGACATCCAACTCTTTTGCCTTGAAGTTATATCAATCGTTAAATCTTTCGCGTGGGGTATTCTTCCATAGAGAAGACATGCATCGTTCATGTTTCGATTTTCTGTAAAGAGTTTCAGATTTCTTCCATTTGTTTTGAATCCAGGGTATGATATAACTCCTTTTTGGCCGGCCAAATTATGCAAGCATGGCGATATTTTTCCAGGTGCTGTAAAAATTTGTATAGTAATTACATAACAATTAGGCATATTTATTCTACCCATACGAAAGATGATGCACATAAAATACTCGAACATTATGTGAAATAAAATATTCATACAGTTAATATTTTCTGCAACAAAATGGGAGTTGATATTCCCAACAATATGCATTTCATTCAGTAGGGAATTTGAATTGAGTAGATTTGTGTTTATATGTTTTGTACGTAATATGTAAAAAGTGTATTGATGGACGTAAATGAACGCTGCATGTAAGAATAATATTATTGGGGAACTCATCCTCATACTGCCACAATCAATTTGATATATATGTAAATAAAAACTAATTCATTTGTTATATATATATATATATATATATATATATATATAAGCCACATACCTTTCTGAGAATTAGAAGTATTTAGCAAGAGAAACAATATCCCTAATGCATATATTCCGTGCATTCTTTCCACAGTATAAATTTGCTATTGCAGTATGAATGTAAACCAGAAGAACAACATCGAATATAGCATCAGAATACGCATATATATAGGCAGTGATAAATTTTAACATAATAATATCGCCCGAGGTCTTGATTTCTTCGAATCCTACATATCTTGTGAATAGCGGTGTGGTTAAATACTGTTTTTATCTAATATACTTGCGTGGCAGTCATACGTGTGCCACTCACTTCTTAATAAAAGACGTTCATGAAATTAGGCTACAACACGCCCCGAAATTATGACTTTGATCACCAGTTTTTGTGTAGAATAGATTTCTGGTAATGTCGACGACCATAGATAGTATCTGAATAAATAAATATTTGAGTCAACATTGTAATAGAACGCGCAAATTTGAAACTTCAAACAACAATTTGTATAACATTCTATTTAATTTTGGACAGAGACTTCGAATTCCATATTTTCGAGCGTCACAGGAGCAGCGCAAATCCGACCATGTGACGTGCGCTGAAGAAAAGGCTATAGCAGGGGTGCCCGGGTGCACAATCCTTTTGCTATTGGCGGCCACATTGCATTTATTTGTATTAAAAAAAGGCCTCCGGGGGGTTGATGAGCGGTGGAGGCGCGCGAATTTTTTTGCATTTATGACGTCATGACCGCGTGTTTTACCCATGTGAAGTGCAGTCTGTCCAATTATAAAGTTTGTAGGACTACTTGGAAGTATAATATTCGCATTTTAAACAAATTTTTCTTTTCGGTAGACCTATTCTTGAGCAGATATATTGCAGCATATTGCATAATGGTTGCACAATTTTGAAAAAAAATCGAAAGTCGGGGAGGGGCGGGGGCGGTCGCCCCTATTTTCTTGTGCCCAAAAGTATATTAAATATCAAATATTTTATTAATCACTATCAGGCTTGTCATACAAATCAGCGTCAGAATAAAATAAAACTACTACAATTTCGGTATCGGCAATTTTTTTGGTATCGGTATCGGCTGAATGAATACCGATATTTCTCGATATATTTACCATTTTGATATAATCCAGATTGTTTCAAAAGATGAGTTAAAATATTATTTTTTAATTTATTTTTTGTCTTGAGAGATCGTGAACTATGAGCCATGCGTGTCTCCACCCCCGCGGGTGGCAACAGGAATAGGATTCACCTGTTTTTAAATATTTACTAGCAGAACTAGCTCATCTAATTTGGCTATTTTTAGCTGCCAAATTTTTATATTGACATTTTTAATGCATATTAATTATGAAGAAATATATCAACACGACACAGGAAAGAGAGCAACTACACGCACAGTTTTGAATCATCGGTGGAATCGAAGTCTTTTTATTACAGCACATGCACTTTTTGGCACGGTTACAAATTCTGACGGTTTATCGTCAAGCGCGAGTGTCATTTAGTCCATCGACATCATTAAGCTAAATTCCGACGCAATTATCTCTCCACACAGGTATTGAATATTGTGATTATATTAATTTTAATTTTGTTTAAATACACAATTTCTTTATAGATTTGATGATATGATTGATATCCTCTCATTTTGGCTGTAATTTATTGCCGCGACGATCACGATTTAACACAAAATAAAATATTTGCATATATTCTATATTTTTTTAAACACGAAAAACGATATTCGATAGTCGCAATATTATTATTAAATTGGAATTGGACATCCCGGCATATGAGTTTTCTAATTGGACACCGAGATTACTAGCGTCAGTGTACAATGCATCCGAATCAATTAATGCATCTGGATACCAACAATCAATTTCCTATGTGATATATTCTTTTCGATCTGAAATAATGTGTACAATGAATAACGCTCAAAGACCATTGTTTCAACCCGTCTGCCCTACACAGCACACTTAATTAAGGTAACAATTACATGGTATCGGTATCGGAATATCGGCCTTTTTGTAATATCGGCGTATCGGTATCGGCGTTTTTAGCTGGTATCGGATCGGTATCGGCGACAAAAGTGGTATCGGTACATCTCTAGTATATACCATCCAGATTGTGACGCATTGTGTCGTCTGACTTTTTTGCAGTGCTTCTGTTTTGCTTCAATATAATATACGCCAGCATAGCCGCCAAATCCTATATTTTCTTTTGTTGTTTATAGGATTTTGCATGTGGACGGCCGCATTACTTATTCACGATGGCCGCAGGTTGTGCACCGTTGGGCTATAGTGTACTGTGTCAGCGCAAGGTGAGGTTGTGTCTGAACCATGAAACGTCGTTGCCACAATCATCAATGCGAAAAATAAAAACACTTGCTGAATTGCCCAAGAGCAATTAAACTACGTATAGACGTCAAAGCATTTCGTATTCATCTGAGTTCAACAAAGTTCTTTGATAAAGCACCTATGTCATTGGGGTTTAGATAAGGTATATTAATATTATACATGTATTGATGCATATGACATATGAGTCTAAGTGATTCAAGAGTCTTGCTGCACACTAACACAAATATATTTCTGTAACGTTTCGTCTGAAAAAGGTCAGACTTCTCCAGACATACATAGTTCAACTATAACAAGGAAAGCAGTTACATGCATATTTAAACAATCAGTGTAAAATTATGGGAGTTATGCATGGTAAATAATCAATAAAATCGGAGAATTCTTGATTAAATAACAGCGGGAGACTGAAATGAAAGTTCATTAATGCGATCTCTCTCTTTGTTTAATGTTTAACAATTAAAATCCAAATTAAACAATTGTATTTAGTGTTTCTCAGTATTGGATAATGCAGACCAGGAAAGTTGTGTCAAATATAATATTGTGATATTTTGTCTGTTATTAGTATGTCTGGCCATGCATGATCCAATTTTAAGAAAAAAAGTTATTAGGTACAAGAATTGATTAATTAAAACAATGAATGAAAAATTTGTAATTGGTCTAAACTTCCTTAATATTCATCCCTTGTGGCCCATGTGTCCCGAAGAGATGAATGCCATTTTTTTCCGTTTCTCCGGAATGTTGGCTGCATGATTTTCTGCCGCATTTGAAAAAGTGTGGATTCTTTTTGACGGGAGTTTCTGGTTTCAATTTTGCTCTAACTAATTTGTCTTTTAGCGTGGGGCATTTACGATAAGCTTATCTTGGTGGATTTGGAAAAATTTATTTTAGTCTCTCGTTGTTGTCCAAAATGTATTGGTAATCTGAAAAGATTTTTCGAATATTTGGATGGGTCGGATGATAGCTTGTGATGAAGGGAAGCGAAATTTTTTTTTTAGGGTTGAAAGAAGTTTTCTATTAAGTTGCAGATTGTTTTGCATCGTCACCTAAATTTTCTTTGTAGTTTCTCTTCGTTAGGTATGTTTTCATTACTTTTGCATGTTTATGAAAAAACTCATTTGTTGAACAGGCTATTCTTATTCTGATCAATAGACTTTTCGGAATATTTTTCGTGGCATGTTTAGGGTAGCAGGACGATGGCGAGGATACTGCTGCGAGTCGGTTTCTTTGCTGAAAATTTCCGTTTCCAAGTTGTTATTGACGATATGTACCTTAACATTCAAAAACGCAAGTTTGGTGATCATTCGAAGGTAAATTTGAACGTTGGTTGTAAAGAATTTGCTAAGGTAACAAATTCTGATGATTTCTCTTTTCCATGTGTCCATATAAGAAAAAATCATCAATAAAGCGGTAATAGTACTGTGGTTTTGAAAGGGTTTTGTGTAATAATTCGAGCAGAAACCAAAAAATCAGCGCAAGTTGACAAATGAGTGACTGATATTTCGAGCTATACTGCTAGCTCAAGGACTGCAAAATGACTAGTTTTGTTTTTATATTAACTTAACTATTGGTATATATAGATTTATTTTGGCATAACAGATTTTCAACCGCTAAAAATATGAAATCAGTAGTTCTAACAGTGACAGATCACTAATTACAGGATGTAAGACCATGCTTCATTCTCCAACCACGTGTAACAAGGGTTCTATCAATTTAATCATGCTAAACCAGCGCGTTGGAATCCGACGGGAGTTATCACGACATCCATTAAGACAAGATCGTTCATGGTAGTAAGTTCTAAGTTGCTCTACTCTACGGAGTGTATTTCAAAATGGGTATTTACTGGCATAACTCACCACATTCATCTTTTATACTACTTTTCAATAACACAAATCGGCTCGCTGAGGAGTAAGGTTGAAAGTTTAGGACAGTGTTGGCATTTAACATCAAAATTGGAAAGCCTGGAATGAACCATCTCAAGTTATGTCCGTCCTGTTAGGAATCATACGATAATATTTCGTACATCAAAACTACCCTTTATGGTCGTTATGATTGTCGGATTTATCTTCCGCCAATGTAACAATTGAGTTTTTCTGTCGGACTTACCACGTTATTCTCTTTGATCCCTTTTCCTAAATATATACCAGAAATTTTTCTGGTTTTGAAAGTTAGGTATAGACAGGGGTATCTTTAGTTACTAATCCTTGGTGAAACCCATATTCTTCTCTTATTTTACTTTGTATACCTACTGAATTTATATACCCGAAATCATTCTGTCTTTGAAGATTGGGTATGTAGGGTCTGATTTGGTTACCCATTGGAAAACTGTGTGCATATTTGTCAACCCAAAATAGACCTCTCTTTTCAGTTGCGCTTAGGTGTAGACCAGTGGTTCCCAACCACCGTGCGCCGCGGAATGATTATTGGTGTTGCGCGAAGTGATTTTATTTTTGAATCTATTTCAAGTGATTCCAATAGACACTTAGCCCAACGATTAACAGACTCGCATTTTAATTTAAAACTTGGAAAAAAGAAGACGAAAGTAAACTAAGTGTGTGTGCGCGCGCAGGACAATAAACACCTAACGCAGAGGCGACTACTTTTCATATTTTTTTTGGGGGGGGGGGGGGGGGGGGGAGGGGGCGAATTTAGGTAGCCCACCAAATAAACACCGCGCTGTGTATCGTTACGTAACAACAATAACCTTTCGATGTCATTCTCTTAAGTAGCAACATGTCATTTAAAACTCATTTATCCAGTACCTAGGCCGCTTTGCTTGGGCACGGAACTCGAGCGTCACTAAACTGATCTCTTGAATTCCGCGAATATATACCCACGGCTCTTGCTAACAAACATAAACGACAAATTTGAGGAGTCGTATTAGAAACTTTCGGGTATTGTTTTATTTCTTAGTTTTGCGTAAAGCACACCAACACCGTTTCGTAAAATTGGAAATGTCAAACAAGGTAACAAATTATTGTGCGAATTGATATATATATATATATATATACTTGTAAAAACAGTGGACGGGCGAAAATACCTCACCAACATCAGAATGTCTAGCGTTCTGGATGACTGTTGTATATATGCAAAAAATACCCGATATTCGACAATTAGTTGAAAATATTCGAATTATTCGATTCGATAAAATATTCTAAGTTGCCCATCCTTACGACCTGTACACTGTAAAAACTTTTGTAATTTCACAGCCATTTCTTTGTAAAAAAATACGACCGTTTGGCAGTATTTTGGACGAGCAACTATTTGTACGTATTTTTACATCATCGTGTTGTAATTTCACCGCTTGTACGATGTAAAATTACATATACTGTTGCATAATCATAAAACAAACATACGGTTGTTAGATATACAATGAATTATACGTAACATACAAAAACGGCTGTACTAAAAACAACTATCTCGCGGTTATGTTAAAATAAGTCCACTTGGTAGTAATCAAAAGCATATAGTTCAGAAGACAGTCTTTCACATATTATCAGCAAAATGCATGCCAATGAAAAATACATTGGTGCGACGAATTAGGTCCCAAACTGATACGAATTTGGCTTCGCGTCATAGGGCGCAAGTCATACAATGCTACGTAAACCTGCGGCTTCGTATGTCATCGCGACATAGAATTTATAGCTTACGATAAAAAATTCTAATATTGCACTTAATATTATATCGAGTGGAAGGATATTTTATTTTAGGCATCATGTAAACTGGTATTTGAACTGACAGCACCTGGTATGTTAGTCGTTGGACATTCTCAAACAGACAGATCTACTTGCAGTCACGACTCCAACTACTGGTAAATCTAGTAGTTTTACGCTGTATCGCTATATCCTTTATCGGACCAAAGTATATGCAAATGTTTCGGTTAATATAATTTTAAATTGAGTAGCATATTTTTTTAATTTAACTATTTTCTTAATGCTCCTGAGTTTTAGAAATATCTCAGATCGCAAAGGATTCGAATTTTCTGACTCCGCCCAATGAGCATATTTACAATGAGTGGAAACTTTCAAATATTTGCTCATTAATCCATTGTACCCTGCATTTTTTACGTCGTCCAGCTAAATGGTTCGTTGCATTTAGAAAAAGCATATCGCTCGCTGCAAAAATCCCTTGCTTCGGCCGCGCCGGTTGCGAAATTGGCCGTATTGAGGCTTTTAATTTTTCGATTCGTGTTCGGTTTTGGGTTTTTCGAAGTATGGTACGTTGAAAGCATATCTATTAGCTATAGCACAGAATATGAAGTCAAGTGCGGTTATTTCTGAATATAGCATGGGATTTAGGTACATATTTATCCATGGGAAAGGAAAGGGATAAGAAGTCCTAAATATATGGCAAACCACAGCTTCTCGCAATCATAATTTATAAGACGCTCCATACGAAGCCCCAGGGCTCTCCGATTTCAAATCACTCTGGCAGTCTGGGATATCTTGACAATAAAAACGAAGACAAAAATTAGAAGAATAGCAGGGAATCGGCTTATCGGCTTTCCTCTCCACATGAGTAAATATGTTAACCCCATCCTATATCAATGAATACAAAGCCCCACGTCCCCTTTTACATGGGTCGTAACTCGTAACGAGTGGTGGGATTCAAATTTTTTGTCAGCTGGTTCCATCACAAAAGTCATAGTTTTCGGCCGGTTCTGTTACATGTTTTTTTAGTAATGCTGACCGATTCGCTGATCTCATTAAATTCCGTGAGATGGTTCTATAGAACGGGCTAAATCACACCACTGGTCTTAACCCCCCCCCCCCCCCCTCTTTGGTTTGAAAAAAAAAATTATGCGAAACTTCTTCCACAAAAAAGCAGCACCATCGTTTTACGGTCGCGCATTATGGTTTCGTCAAAACGATATTATTCTGCGTATTATCACCGCAGCGCAATTAACACCGCCATACTTTTTTATCTTTACGATATGTTATTTTTTTAGTTGGCGCTGATAATGACAAATAAGAATGCGTGATTGTTGATTGTTATTCAGTAACGCGTATGTAACCGCCGTTATGGCCGTTCGAAATGAAAGAAGGGTTATGAGCTAATTTCAGGACATTCTCTTCCCGATTTCTTTTATTTTAAAACAAAGCAGGGCGCATTGAAAAGCAAATAGAATTTATTAACATAAATTTACAACGAGTTACGTAAAATTTACCGACGGCTATCGCCAACAGACAGAAACGATGAATGTGAGAATTTTTTATTTTGTGTCATTTTTGCGCCATCATATTTTTCAATTTCTAATTTTGCGTAAATCGCGTTAACATCGTTTTTGTAAATTTAGAAACGTTGAATCAGATAAACAAGGCATGTGAATAATGTATTTTATGCAAATTTCCCGAGATATTGCGGAGAAATAATATTTTGACCACGTAGAAATGCCATTATTGCTGATTTATTCACGTGTTAAGTATCAGTGTTTTAAACCAAAGCTGAGTTACGTGAATACTCAAAATTGAGTATTCTAGAGATTACCAATTTGCGGAGTTTTTTAATTATTATTTAATATGAAAGTAACACGGAAACGATATAAAATTAAAACATAAAAATGTCAACTATCAGCTTCACAAATATCGCATCCCGGGGTCAGTAATGATAATATTGTTTGCTCAAAATTGGGACCGTAACTGTGATACAAATCCAACACAGAAGATAAAAATCAGAATAAAATTAATTTTTGTTGTGAATACATTCCTTAATAGTTGTCTTTAACATCTTCGCCGATGTTCGTTAAAATATCCGAATAATTTTATATAAGAAAAAAACGGTTTGCCCACCACTAATCAACTTTGTTAGCAATAAATTCCAAGTAAAATTTCCACATTTCATGAGCCTGTTTTTGTATATATTCACCAAACACTGCCAAGAAAACAGAGGCGAGCTACACGTGACTGTGTAATTTCGCTGTGAACTGTTTTTAATTTATTACACGCCTCACGCCGTCGTGAATTGAACTTTTGGCGCACTGCTTTAATTTCACCGTATGCCCCCCACCCCGTTGGAAAAATCCTGGCTGCCACCGTTGTTCAAATTCTATATCTCACTATTGATTACAAAAGTATAATTGCATCCAAATCAGCAGTATCTATATATATGACTATATGAAGGATCGTTAAAATTAAATAATATATATGCAAAAATCATAATTGATAATAAAATGTACTCTAAATAATAAAATAAAAAATGAACTTTTTTGTGTAAATTCACAAGAAAATGGCAAATTTCAATGGCAAGATATCCCATAGTAATTTATAGTTAAAATCAGTATTTTTAATAAGTATACGAATAGCTCACAAAGTCCAGGCAGCCTGGGGGTTCATATGGAGCACAGAGCTATTTGGAGAGGCCGTAGTTCGCCATTTATTAGGCTTTCGGCTTACCTCTCCCCCTGGATAAATATGTAAGTCCCATGTTATATCAATGAATAAATACAGCAATAACCGCACCCCACGTGTTAACTGATTCATATTCTGTTCTGTAGCTACGTTTTCTGCCTAATAGATATGTATTCCCAATATGCATATGCTTATAGTTAGTATGCTTTCAACGTACCATAAACCGAACACGAATCGAAAGATTAAAAGCCTCAATACGGCCAATTTCGCACTCGACCCAGCTGAAACAAGGGATTTTTGCAGCGAACGATGCGCTTTCTTCATATGCAACGAACCATTTAGCTGAACGACGTAAAAATGCAGGGAACAATGGATTAATGAGCAAATATTTGGAAGTTTCCACTCATTGTATATAACTATATATGCTCATTGCTCCGCCAAAGCCTGACGTACTTTCCCGCTAAAATGGCTGTTTAGTGCGGATTCCAGTTTCGCTAGGAAGCAGCTTGGCTTGGTTCGACTCTCAAAACAATTGAAGTAGCCTAGTTTGAAAGTGTTAACTTGTATATTTTACACTATGGTGCCTGAAGGTTGTAAAACAGAAAGTTTGAAGAAAGAAATACCGTTACCTAGGTTGTAAACTCTGGACTAGGCCTACTGGTGCTGTAGACTACCGGTAGATCTTCAGGTTTTGCAAGGTGAGTTAATTTATGCTACATCTGTCATTATTAATCAATTTTGTATTAATTGTATTGGCCTGTTAACTACAGCATTGCCGTAATAGATATACCATCTCTGCATTTAGACAATGAGCTATTGTAGGCCTACCGTACAATATTCTGTTATTTTACTTTTAATTGCTTATGTTCAATCTTTATTACCGGTATTCCATTTAAATGAGTTCTAAATCGAGGTAGTCTACACCAGTGGTCACCAAAGTGTGGGTCGCGACCACAGAGATTTCCAGTTCAGTGGTCGCGACCCCAGGTGGGGTCACCGCAAATATTTATGGGGTCGCAGAGTGTCCGGCGATGTTTTTTCTGTTATTATTTTATTGTGTGTGTGATGTCTTGGATAATACCATATTGCCAGTAGACAAAAATATTACAGTTTATTATATGTAAAACTTCAGTATAACACAGTTTTAACTTTATACATTTCACACGAATAATAAGTAGGCTTACCATACGTCCCGCTTTTTAGCGTCTTGTCCCGCCGTCCCGACAAGTCAGCCAGAAGTCCCGCTTTGGCGTTCAGCCATCCAGAATAATACATGAACGGTGGCCGTACATTTGCACCCACGTACATTTGAACCCATACATTTGCACCGGTATATCCGCGGATTCAATAATCTATATGTGGGTGCTAAAATCCATGGGTTAGGGTTAGTATGAGTTCAAATATCCGTAAAAAAATAGGTGCAATAGCCAATAGTATGCAGATGCGGGTGCAAATGTACGTGGGTGCAAATGTAATGGAACCTACACAAACATGTTCTGTGTAGCGCAACGCTAGCCTACTTACTGAAGGTGAATGTGTTATTTTGTTTGTTTCGTTGTTCCCGCTAACATTGTTAGCGAACGCATCACATGTAAAATCAATTCTAATTAGTCCTGTTCGGACGTTCACGTAAATGTAACATTGGACAACGTCTTTTGAAGGTGTTATCTACAGAAAAGCATGCTTGGGCGAATATGTAAATTCTCAATGCTTGAAAACGGCAGACTATTTCATTATTCTTTATTCCTTTTATTGTACAAAAAATCTAAATTCGGATCATTTGCATCGTTAGCGTCTATTCCTTTCTATTTTTTGACTGAGACCCGAGATTTAGACAAAGAATATGTGCATGAACTTTCGATGACAATATGGGAAATGAAGCAACCGGGAGGGCTTTAAATGTAGGCCTATGTAGTAAAATCGGAAACTGTAAAGTTACAGGAGGCGTCCCGCTTCGTAATTATGACATGTTGATCACAAATGGGTGCGTGTGAAAAAGAATGAGCTGATACACAACAGTGTGCAGTCTACACTTCACTAGGCCGACTAGCGATATTCTGAACTAGAGTGATATCTCTGTAATAAGGCTATTGTGTAACGACAATAATATAAATTTTAAAGTAAAAAGTTGTTGTGTTTTCACTGTAATGGACTATGACCGTTGCTTTTGCTTTATTGTTTGCTAAGTTTCACAAATGACTGATAAACATAAAAGAATAGGTCATGTGATCAATCTTTTTCTAAAGCATGGTTGAACCGAAATAAAGTGCCAACCGAAATGCGCTGTTTGTCAAAAAGTTCTATCGATAAGAAGCTTAAGCTACATTATGCCACAATCTCAAAAGCTCTGCGAAGAAAAGCAATCGGTTAAATGTGTAATCAGTTTTTATTGGTTTTATTTTTTTCATTTCAATAAATATACTTTGGGGGCGCCAATGCTCATCATACGTCATAATTTTTTGAAATGGGGTCGCGTCTTGAAAAGTCTGAAGACCACTGGTCTACACCAATGCAGAGAGGTCTCTGATTTTTCGTATTTTCCAAAAGTAAAATTTCAGACAATTCTGACAATGTTAGCCTAATCCTTAAAAAGCAGAAAAGGATTTACAATAGCCTACTAGCAGACTGGTAAAATTGTAATTTCAGTTACTCTGCGATTTGAAATGACTGATTCGATATTTGGACTAGACTAATCTAAAATAAAATGCATCTGGAAAGACATCTCTATTGAAACTGCAAGATTAGCTACTGCAGTAGACAGTCATGAACTTTTCATGCCTAGGCCTATATCATTTTCATACATCTTCAACCTGCTGATTCTTTTCAGTTCGAAAGTGGAAAAACATATCCTGTCATTTTACCTCCGGGGCATTCGCATTTGGCCCTTATCAAGTCTGTCATTGTATCAACACTGCAAACGAATTTCTCGAAAGGTGAGGAACTGGTAGCATATTGGTGTTTCTTTTTTCGATGGCAATGGTATGGACATAACTGTTTAATAAATCAAAGCCTTGCTTATAAATATGAGCATCATATTACTGTATATAGCGAGCCTCTTTGCACTAAGCTGATTTTTGTGCAATGAATAGGCAAATAAATTCAAACATAGTTTTTTGTCTTTATATAACAATTTTCATTGTTTGGAAAGACAATGGTATAATTGCGAGCTTCAGAAAGGATCTATAATAAATGTAACTTCTTCTGAGCATTGAATATAATATGAATCTACCACTTTGCTAATGGAATCATTTTACCCCAGCAGATCAAGTTATAACATATGTAAATATGTTAACTTCTCACTCAACTACTTGTTTGCATTTTATACCAGCTATGCCATTTTTTTTCAGCCGAATTGCCAAGATAAACAGCCAGTGAAATCAAAAAGTGCAAGAAAAAGTGACAAGGGCCACTGCAATGTTGAACCTATTGGATGGTTTCCACCTATTTAAAGAGATGAAATGAACTATGTTGCTGGCGGAGACGATCACTTCTCGAGTGTATTTGATACTATTTCGTTGCTGATATTTGATCACATATTTTATTAAAAGTGATTTCTATTCTATTGTATTTCATTTCTTCAGGTGGTGGCATGAGGGTTAATCGAGTTACTTTGCGGATGTTGTTTAGTTTTACAACTTCTTCTTGTAGTTAAGGTTAGCATCGCTATGGCTGTAAAAATCGGAGACATCCAACCCCCTGCATTTGCCCAGTACATACATTTGGTTGTAAAATTACAACCGCTTACAACGATCCAATACATGTGAAGTTGTATATGGTGTTCACAACGAAGTGCATGGCATCGCTGCTGCCGCGCGTTTGGTTGTAAATCGCCCTTAATATCTTTTACAGTATAAACACGCCAGTAATCTGGCGAAATGCATGGTAATCCAAACACTATGCAATGAAACCCTCATTAAATTTAGTAAATTGCGTTATACTTCACGAAAGCGGGGTAGAATTGACGATTATTTCATATCTCGAACACAAAAAGGGTTACCTTTTTCGAATAGTTTCTGCGGTCTGAAAAGTCGAATAAGCGTTTCGATATAGTAAATCAGGGTGGTCCAAAGTTGTGAGGTTGGAAGGCCGCAAAAACTTTTGAGGAGGTCTCGCGGGCCGCAGTCGGAGAAAACCCAAAAGTGATCAAAACACTCACTTTAAATATATTTAAGAATGAGAGTTTATCGTCCTAATCAGTTTTTCAAGGAAACTATACAAAGCCTTTAGTTACTTTGAAATTGCTTCCCGATAAATATCGTGGTATTTTCGGTATATTTTCTCGTGTTTGGTTTTGTAATGTCGCTTAAAATTATATTCTTTGGTGACGGATATATATTACTTAAAAACACATCAGACACTGTGGTTTAACGTTGTTGTGGGTAAGGAAATACGTTTTCTTTCAGTTTACTTCGGTCACCCTTTTTCTACACCCATTAATATGATGAATTGTTACATTTGAAAATTTTTTTTTACTTGTAGCGTGAGCAGGGCTATAGTGCTACCGTCAAAAAAAAACAAGTCCGTCCAAGTTGGGACCTCAGACCCAGATAATAAAAAAAAATGGATCGCGCGCCTTCAAGTCAGCTCTGCAATTCGTCACTGCTGACCAACGCTTGAAAATAGAAGAATGTTTTGACTGAAATTTATTCAATCTATGTAAAATAATAGATCATGTTTTAAATAAAATGCCAGCTCTCTGTAAGCAATTACGTTCTCTTATCTCGTTCATTTTGTTTACATAGTATTGTAATGTTTGTTCACATTGGTTTCGTTCTTTCACACTTTGCCGGTTTTGGATTTCTGCAGCCCAAACATTCAACTTTACGTTTTGCAGCTTTGCGCATTGAAAAAGAAATAAAAATAGTGATTATTGGTGTTTCACTAAAAAATGAATTGCAAAAAATCAAAAGACAAACATACTCGAAAAATCAGCGCACGAGTAACGGTAGTCATTTGCTGCTCTACTCCATCCACATAAGCGTAAGTCTGTCGAGCAGCTGGGTTTGCTGTGTGTTTGTAATAGTATAGGAGCTGAATCACATTTCTAAAATCAGAGAATTATATATTCATGAAATCCTAAAGTGTCCATCAACCATGTAGTAAATAGAACAATGTGGAATATTAAGAATGTTTTCATTTTGGCGGGTTCACTCATCAATCTTATCCATGGGACACATTTCTCTATCCAATTCCTTTTCATAAATATGTATGCCATCCCAATTCCCAACCCATTCCCATGGTCAAGCCACTCGTGACTATAAGGAATCCCTCCCTCATCGACACTCTTAAAACATTCACGAATTTACCGCTTGTATTTGCAAACTTAATTATTTTTGTATAAAGGCGATCTAAAACTAGTTTTTATCTATCTCAATGAATTTTGCAGTTTTGGAAGATTGCGAAATACGTCTGGCTACGTATAAATTGACTAATATTGTCTTGAAAAAAATAAAAATTTGGTTGACACTGACAGCATAACGCCATAACGTATACTTGAATGTTACACTACGAACGCTTAATAATATTATTCTGTATAATTCAGAACAGGTATCCTGCAATACAATATAAGATTATCAGGTATTTTGATTGATACGAATTTGTACATTATTGAAACTTCCTTTTATTTTTACCTCGTTCAGGTATTTAAAATAGCTTCCCCAAAGCTGCTTAACAGCGGTTGTCATTTTACTAAATTTGACATTTCTTTTTTGTCTTTTGAGTTGTTGAAGTAACTTCACAGTCAATTCTTTCGAACATTTTATTCCAATCTGAGGATTGCACTGTAAATGAAAAAGGTGGGAATTCCCACCGAAATATTTGGTTCACAAGGTTTTCTACTGTTTCCACCCCTTGGGTAAGCGTTTAACATTTCCACCCAACAAATCCCACCCCAATCGATGGGAAGGTCAACCATCTTGCAAGCCTGGAAATCTACTGTAACCACCCTAAGATAGCATGAAACCACAACGGGTTTTTAAAATTTATACAATTTATTAAAACAGTAAATATTCAGCGAAATTGACTACTAAAGGCCACAAAAGAGACTAAATACAGTCGTAATGAGAAAGTTGAGTTACGCTTTTTTTGTTTGTTGAATGGTAATTCGTCATTTGGTATAGATGCAGTAGACATGTTGTGATAAATGTCAAGCTTTTCTTTTCCCTTCTGTTATTTGTAGATTGAAAATCCAGTAACAAGAGTCCATCACTGCCATTTCTTTTGTGTAATTAAAGCTTTCATTCAAAATGTGATCTATTGATAATTCAGAGTTCATCATTGGTGTGGTACTTACAATCTGAAAATACAAAAAAATGATTAGATGAGTGAGTCTTTTGCAGTAGAAAAAGGGTCACCCGTTAACTTCGAACATATTCAATGAAAATGTCCTCAACTAAATTGGAGTTCGAGTACTGGACACGTAATTTATGATAGGTAACTCCAGGGCTAGGGAGCCGGAGCTGGAGTCGGAGCCGAGACATTTTGGTGGAGCCGGAGCCAAGTTTATCAAAACAGATGATGAGGATGGAGCTACCAAAATTTTTGGTGGCTCCAGGCTTAACTATCTCATTTTTTTAAATTTTTTAATTTCTGATACGTTACAAATGATAAAAACTACCGTATACTTTTCAGCTTATAATTCATTTTATAAATTTTAGTTCCTTATATTAAGGTAATTCAAAAGTTATTCTGTATCATTATAGGTTTGAAAGTTTGGTATCAAAATTTGAAACGGTTGCTTATTTTATCAAAATTTTGATTTTCATTTCCGCTAAGCTGCAATTTTTCATGATTGTGGTCAAGCTCAAAAACCCTAATGGCCAGGGGTGTATCCAGGATTTTCAAGAGGGGTTTTGAAATTTCCATGCAACATATTATGATCTTTTCATGGCATAAAATATCCAATTCATTTCAAAAGTGTTTAATTCTGTTCAGAATAACTCGTGACTGAGTCGTTATGGGACAAACGAAAGGTTTTACTACTCCCAAATACACCACGGCAGTCTCTGGGCATAAGAAAATGCGGCAAAGTGCCTGATTATATCTTGTTTTGGTCCCTATTTTTTTCGTATTCCTATTCACATTTCTACAATTATGAGTTGTTATGAATTCGCTCTATCGCAATGCTGCAACTCATTTTATTTTAATTATATCCCTGTTAGAAAAGAATTTATTGAATATATTTTCCATAAATTATGTCATATTATGTTCTGGATAAAAGTCTCATAAGTTTCTTTCGTTATTTTTAAAATAAATAAAAATATACATCGCGAGCACGATTCAATTGCATTGTGATTTATTTCAGTGACGGTATGATTTCCAAATTTTTTGGGGTCAGCTCGGACTGCAAATCTGGCATAGCAACACTTTTATTATCATATTTGAAGTTGCCGCATTTGGGTATGCATCACGAGTGAAGGGGCTATTGCCGAAATTATCACATGTGCTTTGCATTTTGTGACAATTGCCGATTTTTTTGGTCGCCATAAACATTACGCCGTAAACAGCTTTTATTTCAGTGCTTATTTTTCCCTGAATCACAAATTTTTCAGACATATGTTTTGTCTCGCACATCATACTGTGATAATACAAGTTAATATAGATAATCAACGGTGACGAAATGCTAAGATAAAAAAAGGATTGATTACGCAACCCAAATTTTCTTGAATAAAAAGTGGCATTATAAAGTACTAAAAATAAAACAGGAAACACCATTGTTTCATGATAGCCCGTGACAGATTAAAAACGCTTTTTTGGACATTGCAGATCGCAAAATTTTGTGTCCTACAACTGCCGAGGGGACCTGATATACAGGTCATATATGATATGTACCAAACTAAATATAATGGACCAGTTCGTGTTAGTTACATTATTATATCCCTAGATTTCCCTGTTTTTTTTATTCAGCTTTTCAGTCCAGAAAACTTGAATTGCATATTTATTCACTCTTGGTTGCCAATGATTAATGCTTTTATTTGGTCGAAAGTTGCCACGATCGCGAGTCATGTTTAACACAATTAAATTAAAATAGCAAGACAGTTGTCAGGGATTGAATATTATGTGGCAGGAAAAGTCGCTATTTTACCAAATGCGCGAACGCGGCGACCATTTCAGTGGTCGATTTTCCCGTTCGTTTTATTGGGGGGTTGTATGCAAAACCCATTTTTGTACGAACGTTGTCTTATTTGCTGGGCAGACTTATTCGCCGGGAAATACGATATATTATAACTCCCATTGAATTCACAAGTTAAGGGCAAGAACAAAAGAGGAATTAACATGACACCGACTTAAGGTGTTTACAGCCCGAATAACACGTCACACTTAAGAAAAAACAATCGGCAAAGTGCGTTATTGAGCTGCACCACTGATAATAGCTATGTAGCCAGCTCCGGCATAAAAAAAAAATGAAGCTTGGGAGCTGGAGCCAAAGTTTGAATACACTGTGACTCCGGAGCCAAAGCCATCATGATTTCCAAACAGCTCCCCACCTCTGGGTACCTCAATATATAAGTGGTGATCAACACAGACTAGCTCATTGTTTTGGTTCGTCTTCTTACCAAGGTCATATTGAATTGACGAATTTTCATAAACTAAGTTATATCCCAATCCACTAGGGCTAGACATAAATATCGGTTCTAACTCTTCATGATCTTGCAGCATAGAGTGATATTATACCTCTACAATATACAGCCAAAGATTTCAACAATGTATTTGCATCCAAATACAACACACTAGATTAACCCTGCTAAAACGCTTAAAATAACGTGTACCATTATTAGACTTGCATATATTAATTGTACCAAATAAAAAGACTCATCAGTTGCTCACTGCTCATCTGCTATCTTTCCCCCATTTCAGCATTTAGTTCCTCTGCCATTAGCTGCTTGTGATTCCCAATACTGTGATCATTCTTCATGTTCAAGAAAATCAACATCCTAAATAGAAAGTTATGTGCTGTAGGCTACTCCAATAATAACTCATAACAATATGTATGCTTGCTGTTGTGTACAGTAATTCCAAGTTTAGCACAAAAGAAAAATAAACTGTTCCCTGTCGACTCACCAAACCAAACACCACAGGCTAGTGTCATAAACAGATAAATAAGCCCAATAGCCTATACACAGATATGCCAGTACACCTAACAGTTTGCATAATTCTTTTGGCAAATCAAAATTAGTTGAGATAGCTCACGTCACGTTACACGTTATTGTTTCGACAAATAATTGACGGAAAATTTAAATCAAATAAAATGCCAACATGTCTAAATTGTAATAACTCGGAAATTAGGGACCACAGTATGATTTGTTATGGGCTAAGCAAACATTTTGCTGATGTAGGAAAAAATCTTGCTTCTAGAATCAACACAAACAATAATGAGGGCATTCACTTTAAACACATGCTTGGTCCTTGTAAAAATGAATCTTTTTTCTAACAGATGTTTCTGAATGTGAAATTGTTATTCTACTGACTAAGTTGGATGAGAAAAAAATCAGCAGGCGCTGATAATATTCCCATCAAACTAATAAAAATGGCCAGATATGTCATAGCACCTGCTACAGATTTGATCAATGATTTTTTTTTAGGGATGGTATTTTTCTGGATATCCTGAAACTTGCCAAAGTTGTTCCATTGTACAAAAAGGGATGACCCAAATAATTATCGTCCTATATCTCTACTATCTCAATTTGCAAAAGTCATTGGAAAAGCCCTGTACAAAAGATTGATAAACTTTTTTGACACATATGATATTATCAGTACCTCCCAACTTAGTTTCCAAAATGCGCATTCTACAGAGCTTGCTGTAGTCAAACTGAAAGAATTTTGAATAATTTATCGGATAATAAAGTATCCTGTGCCATTTTTTTAGATTTGTCAAAAGCATTCGATACTGTTAACCATAATATATTATTATGCAAATTGTCCCACTATGGCATACGCGGATTGCCTCTTCGGCCATATTTAATGAAGCGTCAACAATTCATTGAATCAAATGGTTATAAATCTTCCCTTCAATATGTATCTTGTGGAGTTCCACAAGGTAGCACTCTTGGCCTCCTCCTGTTTCTAGTTTAAACCAATGACCTTCCCAAGGTCAGCTCGTTCGATACCACGCTATTCGCTGATGATACGGCTCTGCTCGACTCTGCTACAAATATTGCAGATCTCCAAAACACTATGAATATGAAAATAAAGCGAATTGACCACTGGTTCAAACTAAATAAATTGTCGTTCAATTATTCGAAAACAAAAGTCATGGTTTTTGGATCTGAGTAAAAAATGAGGAATTAAAACTTTAAATTAGAAGTTGGCACAATGAGTTTAGAAAGAACGAGTAACATAAAATATTTGGGAATTAGTTTGGACGAGAAACTATCATGGAATTATCACATAGATTACCTTTCAAAAAAACTTTCTCAATCACTTGAAGTGCTATATGAAATGAGGAGATTTGTTAATCTGGAATCTCTTAAAATAATTTATAATAGCCTGGCCTTTTCATATCTACGATATGATATTTTATGCTGGGGAAATGCGACAAAAGTGTTCTTAAACCTATTGCTATTGTACGAAATAAAATGATTAGATGCATGATGTACGAAGGGTCAACCAAACAAATACGTATTAAAAATACAAAGCTGTATCATCAGTGCGGATTTCTTCAACTGAAAGATATCTACATAAGTGAAATGGGAAAATTTATGTATCGTTATGAAAATCTGCTGCTGCCAGATTATTTTCAAAACTACTTTGTCCAAATTTCCCAAGATTCACAAATATGAGACAAGGAGTACATCACACAAGTTGTACTTTACCCCGCGATATCAGTCTTCAGCCATGAAGAAATTGCTTAAGCTAAAGGGCATTGAAGTCTGGCAAAGTATTCACCAGAGTATAAAACAATGTTCCCTGAAATTGTTCAATCGCTAATTAAAACAAAATTTGTTAGCAGAATATGTGACACAATGATGAGCAAATTTCAGTGTAAGCTGTCAAATCCTTACAATTGATACGAATTCACCATTTCATAGCTAGTTCTCTTTAGTTTTTGTAGAAAATTATTTAAAATTCTATTAGGTTTTTTTCGTGTACTTTCTGACGTGTAACATATAACTTTTTTCTTCTATTCATATAAATTGCCTCGTTCTGATGATTGATTGACTATTTGTCTAGCATGATGTAAGACCATATTGAGAATTTTGTATTTATCCTTAAGCCCATCTTAATATTTTTCTTTTTCTCATGCATAACTGTTCCTTGTAAATTTCCATGTGATATTCTTCTATTTTTCTTGTCATTAATATTTTTTTGAGCAATTGATTGACAAGGCCTTTTAACCAGGCTAAAAATACAATTTTTTCTTTTACTATAATACCCATGAGTATAATTTACCATAAGACGTATCCGTAGATAGAGCGCATGTGTTCTTAGAACCACAAACTTTGCCAAATTAAATTTAAAACAGTCTTGATTAATATATGTGAGATTATTAGACCGATTAGCGTAAAATATTGATAATTTTTCTTGGTATTTATTAAACCAATGTATAAGACGCAACCTTTTTTTCGGTGGCAATACTAAGCCTCAAAAGTGAGTGATGTACACGGAGAAATGTGGTAACTGTGCTTTTGATGGAGTCACCTAACTGCATACCTAACGAGTCATGTGATAACTTCTAGTTGAGAACTTTTAACATAATTTTGGTTGACTGAATATTAAAACTACGTTACTGCATGTTAATGTTTCAATATCTGATAATAAAAAACACCAATCTCAGTTTTGGCTATGTAATATTAATCAACTACATTTGCTTATGGAACTTGCTGTTCTCATCAAGTTTTCAACATTTAGGGAATATTTTAAATGACTATAGAATGTTTTTTTTTATCCTCCAAATTGAATAAAATTGGATTTCTGATCTGATCTGAGATTTAATTAAAAGTTTCAGTTGACTGTACTATATTTTTGAAATATGTATCTATCTTTGTCATTTCTTTTTATTTCAAATAGTTCCTATTTCAAAGATTGTATTGTGTTAGCTAACTTGTTAAATAATCCTCCTTCTTATATTACGATATCTTTGGAACTGTTATGTGTAATCCATCAAATAATTGTTGTAAATAATTACGGTAAAAATCTATACGCGGCCTTTTTTTCTCATGACTCCTGAATGACTTGTCCTAATAGGAATTTTTCTTTTTTTCAGGGGTCGGTCGACATAGTTGACCTTGTAGTCTTACCCGCCCCTCCCGTTTATATTCTATGATTGTTTTTTTTTCACATTTATTGTAATTTTACATTTTTTTGATATATTCTGAAAATAAATCATTATCTCTACTGGTACCTAAGTTACCCTTGCAACATAAGTTACTGATAACGTTACATTTCTGTATTTATATAGTATCAAGTCCTAGTCCAGTAATAGTAAAAATGGATTGACCGATCGATGTTTTAATTATGACTATACGGTACCGGTACTATAATTTCGCTTTTGTTCATCAGCATCAACTTAATAATTAGAATTCTTACCTGTGCCAGCAAGCTCAAACCGCTCCGCACGATGTAAGTTTTCCCCATATTGTAGCTTGAGACAAGCTCAACAGAAAATGTGCCCACCCACTTATTCTGTCTATTTAAAATTGGAGTTGAATACCTCACACAGTCTGTTATGCGCAGAGTTTCATCGAAGCCTCGGCAGAATGATAAGTCAAGTCAGCGCGCATAAAAATATCGAAACGATTTCAGCTAATAGCGCTCAGCCTTCTGACATCGTCATAACCACCTCGATATCAATGACATGACTCGTTCATGCTTTTCCACCAAGTTTAGTGGGGAAATGTTTGGTAACACACCCAGTTAGTGCATGCATTAACCTTTTTCCCCTCTTTGGGTGGTTAACGAAACACGATGTATATAAAATAATACAACGAAATAAGGTGGAAAATTATCACTCCACCACAATGGATGAGGTGGAAATGACAAAAATCCTCTTTTTCTATTGACAGTGGCATAGGAGCAAAACTAAAGATGATCTATTTACCTTGGGCTGAAGTGACTAAAGAAATATCCAATATTTACACCGGAAGCCAACCAACAGAATGTGTGGCGTAACTTTAAATGCTCACTACTGTTACATCACCATATGAAGTTGGACTTTTGTCATTGTGAATAAATCTTAATATTTGCATGAGACGCTGGATGGGATTTTTTAAAAAAGTTTTAAATAATTATTTAATAAACCCTTTGACATTCTGGTATTGGTTTATGTACGTCTGTACTTGAAGAAAATATTACATGAAAACTCGCTGTATTGCGTGATTAATTCTGAGTGCCGGAATTATTTTTCTCACCTTTGAATCAAACTCTGATAGTTTAAATAAAAACGCTGCTTTTTCATTCTGGTCGAGTTCTTGTAGTTTTTCGGTAAATGATTTTGGAGCTGGAATCGGCAAAGTATCTGGATCAATTCCCTCTCCTTGATTTTCTCCAAACAATTCAAGAAGATAATCGACAGGATAATTACAAGTGGAAATACGTCCCTGAAATGAAAATGACAACTTCGTGTCCGTAGGTTTAACATATTATGGTATTATAGCTTATATAGTATGTGAAGTATTTAAAATGATGTATTATTTAACAGCAGAAAAAAATGACTTTTCACATACGTCTCCAAAGGACGTTAGCAGAAACTACAACTAAAGACATGAGTAGGAATGTTATCTTCGATTTTCACTCTGACATTATATAATAGTAACTGAGCGCTTCATGATTCAGTGCATTACACCTATAGTTGGCAAAAATTCAGACACGTACCAGGTAATCAGCAAAATCCTCAAACAAATTTTATGTTAGTATTGCTTACCAAATACAAATCGTATATGCTGGCGTCATTAAAACAGATATCTGCAACAAGTTTAAGATTAACACATTTACGAGGATCTGGAATATTCGATGCGTAAACCATTGAAATTTCGGTGTCGAAATCAGGTACATCCGGCCACCCGGGCATATAGGCCGCACTAAAAAGTTTAGGAGATAACATAAATTTTGACAAAATAATAAATATATACTTTAAATTCTCAAATCATAGCTTTTCCTAATTTTTTCAACTTGATAAAATGAGAGCCTATATTCCTAAATTTCATTTGTGTTATGTCAATGTAGCTTGCGATTACTAAATATACCATGCCCGTAGAACTAAAAGCATGTTGGATGTAAAAATACATTTGACCATTCTATAACGTATGTCAGCGAAGCGGTTTCATGGCATATTTCTTGCCATCAGCTGGTGCTCTATATGTAAATCTAAATTTATTAAGCATGTCCGTGTAGTCGGAGTTTGTCATGATATCATCATTGTAGTTGGATCCGGAGTCGAAAATCGGAAAATAAATGATGACTTGCTTACGCCAAAGTTTTTCTTATCAAAACTCGATTTTCTGAGAGTTCGTAATTGGGGCCACAATTTTTCTCAACACGGAATCGTGAGTTAGAGTCGATTGAAAATATTTTTCACGGCTTCCCATGCCCGATGACAACAGCCGGCGAAAACGGCGTTTTTAAAGTGAACTTTATCACAATGAAAAGTGAAATTTATTTAAAACTATTTATATATAATAATAATAAAGTAGTTTAACACAAAAAATTGCCTACTGAGTTCTGATGTTATTGGCGGCTATGTCTGGCGGGGAAAAGGGATGGTCAGGAAGAGGAGGCAGATTAATCGAAAATTCATGTAGTTGTATTTGCTCATCAAAAACAGATTTAAAATCAGCAATCGTGATATCAGGATCCCACGATGGAGGATTGAATCCATTTCCTCTAGGAGCAAAAAAAGTGACAAACAATAAGTAATTTACACGCTTACATTGACTTGATTATGGGTGAGACACCAGTACCACGCCAGTGATCTTCCGTATTAAATATCCAAATTAAATCGTGAAACTCGAAATTTCTTTATCGATTTATAAGTTGACTATTATGGTTTCAATTAAACACGTATAATTATGACTGGCACTATCAATACCAAAGATGTGAATGTCAATTGAAGGGCTTTCGTTCCTTTTGAGTCACTCTAATTGACTTCTTATGAATTACCAATATCTTTAGCTCAATGGATTCATATTTTAGCACTTTCATAAACTGTTAGACGTATATCGCTGGTTTTTGACCAAAAACTATACGCGAATTATGCACGCTTGAATACATAACATGATGCTGTCTGATTTCAGGTGCGCTTCAGCTGCCATCAACCATGTAGTAAATTAAACAATGTGAAATAATAAAAATGTCCAGGTAATAGGTTGGGATGGCATAAATTTTTATGAGATGGAATTGGATATAAAAAGGTGTCCCATCATGGACTAGCTTGATGAGTGGACAAGCGAAACTAAAAACATTTTTAATATTTCACATTGTTCAATTTAGTACGCATGGTTGATGGCTGAAGCGCAAATGCCTGTATGTGTGTTAAGATATGAATAATACTATTTAACTTGCTAAGACGGGTGAAATTATCGACTCGCTATCCACAAATACTCATTACCCCCAACCCGAAGCTAACAAGTTTTACTTACTTGCATTTTGTCATTATGTTGGGGAGCACAGATTCTGACTTTGAAAAATTTACATCGTTTTGATATAAATAGGGAGAAGGAGCCAATCCGTCAGTGCATTTCACTTTGCATTTGGAGTTAATTTTATTCGCATCGGTGCATGACTCAACATTTACAACTGTAGCATCGAGCGATTTGCATCGAACGCCTAGAAAATTTTTAGATTTTATCACAATCACACATATATATTATGGAAGATATGCATAAAAAGAATAGAACGAACGAAAAAGCTCTTACTTTTCTTTTCGGAATACTTTAGCGTGAATACTGATGATTTTTTAGAAAAAACTATTCTGTAAAATGAGAATTCATATCCAGGTAAAATAATCCGAATTGTGCCATTTTTTAGATCTTGCAGATATTCATTATATGAATGTTTAGTTGTGTATTGTATATCATTTGTTGCCCCGTATATAGCAATAAAGTTGTTCCAAGAGCTCGTCCTGTATTTTTTACCACCAATCTAAATTTGAAAATAACCATGTTATATTTTCCTCCGTATTTCTGTAAAACCTATAAGGAGTAAAAAGTCCAAACTGAACTATGAAATGTGACCCGTTTGTTTGAATAATGAACATACATTGAAGCTGCTCTGAGTTAGGTTGTGTTCTTAAATGCACAGTGAACGGTATGGTGAATATCTGTGACACACACTCCCTGACTTCAATCAGCCAGTAGCCTATTTGTTGTGCCAGGAATCCTTCTGATAAGTCAACGATGGGAGCTTGCCTTCTGGGTTTGGATACGCTCAACCAGACTGCCGCTGAAATTCCAATGCACTAAACCAGACACAGTTCCGAATCGAACATAAAGTGCTATTGTGGCCACTCGTGTAAGGTCAGGTGACTTAAAAATAGTTTGGACTGCAACGCATCCAAATCCTAATTAATCAGATATACATATGTAACTAAATGCAAAAATAAATACAGTTTTAAGTACAATCCTAATAACTTAATCCCTATTTCAACACATGTCTACATAAAACACAACCCTAAGTTCCCTAAAATACAATCCTAAGTTATTATTAAATCTGCAACAAAAAACGAGCGGCCCTTTTACCAGTGCTGATAAACCAAGAGACTGTCGCAACAACAGGTTGCCACGGTTCCATTACATTTGAACCCACGTACATTTGAACCCGTGACAATTGCACCTGTATGCTATTGCACCTATGAAATTTTTTTGTTTCACGGATAGTTAAACCCATACTAACCCTGACCCATGGGTTTTAGCACCCGCATATAGATTGAACCCGTGGATATACGCATGGGTTCAAATGTACATGGGTTCAAATGTACGGTCACCGGTTGCCACAATATGCACCATATACCAATTACGTATGGGCACTAGATTGCAATCAGAAAGTATTATGTCAATTGAATGCGAGTCATCAAAAGTGGATACGAAGTCTATACCTAAAACAGTTCTAAATAAATGAAATAATATACAAATACCAATGTGCAGTGACTAAATACAGAATATTTGCATAAGAAAAGCAATATGTGGCAACATTATATGCACTGCCTTATTAGGAATGAAACGGCAATCATCCTCAACACACAGTGTTGTTATAAGTTCAGTCTTTACAACTTAAGATAACAAAATTCAAATAGATACTCGCTACAAATTTATGTCGACGGTTTTATACATCGGAAGAACCCCATATCGTACAATATTCATTTTATGCTATTCAGTATCTTTCCATGAAATTCGAAATTTAAAAACTATAAAAACTTACGTTTGATTGTACCCGCTATTTGTTCAGTTGTACCCATATAGTATAAGTGGAGAATCAGTTTATTTCAAATTTAAAGTATCGGTCAAAAATCAAATTTGATTCCGATAAATTCGGAATGCGAAATTTATGTATTGCGCACTGTCCAATGACAAAAGTTGTGACCGTGCGAATCTTGTGAAAGAGGATAATTCAATTTTCGAGGCACAAATATACGTTTTTCAATTTTTTTGTTCTTCGTGTCGAAGCTATTTTCGTGGATTACTTTATGGAATAGACAATCAGTTTCTTTATTGGTAACATTGAATGCCCTGATACTGAAATCCAGCACCAAAAATCTTAGTACATTTTATTTCAATTCACCAATATTAAACATTTAATATAAATAGTGTTTTTACGCACGTAAATCAAACTCTTTTGCCTTGGAGTTATTTCAATCGTTAAATCTTTCGCGTGCGGTATTCTCCCATAGAGAAGACATGCACCCTCCATGTTTCGGTTCTCTGTAAAGAGTTTCAGATTTCTTCCATTTGTTTTGAATCCAGGGTATGATATAACTCCTTTTTGGCCGGGCAAATTATGCAAGCATGGTGATATTTTTCCAGGTGCTGTAAGAATTTGTATAATAGTTACACAACAATCAGGCATATTTTATTCTACCCGAAAGATGATGCACATAAAAATACTCGAAAATTTTGAGAAATAAAATATTCATGAAGTTGAGTTTATTCTGCAACAAAATGGGCGTTGACGTTCCCAATATGTATTCCAGTAGGGAAGTTAAATTTAGTAGATTTGTGTTCATACATTTTGTACGTAATGTATTAGAAGTTTATTGATGAACATAAATAAATGCTGCTTGTAAGAATAATATTATTGGGGAACTCATTCTCATATTGCAGCAATCAACTCGATATATGTAATTAATAAACTAATTCCTTTGTTATATATATATCATCCACATATACCTTTCTTAGAATCGGAAGTATTCAGCAAGAGAAACAATACCCCAAATGCACATATTCCGCGCATTCTCTCCACAGTATAAATTTGCTATTGCAGTTTGAATGTAAACCAGAAGAACAACATCGAACACAGCATCAGAATACGCATATATACAGGCAGTGATACATTTTAACATAATAATATCGCCCCGGGGTCTTGATTTCTTCAAATTCTACATGTCTTGTGAATAGCGGCCGTGGTTGAATAGTGTTTTTGTCTAATAAACATGCCTGACAGTCATACTTGTGCCACCTATTTCGTAGTGCAATGCGTTTATGAAGTTATGCTACAACACGCCCTAAATTTATGACTTTGAATACTAGTATTTGTGTAAAATATATTTTAGATAAAGTCGAAGACCATAGATTATATCTGAATAAATAAATAAGTTGCATTATATTTATATTTTGGACAAAGACTTCAAATTCAATATTTTCAAGCATAACAAGCGCAGCGCAAACTCGACCATGTGACGTGTCTAAAGAAAAAAGCTAGTGTGTGTACTTTGTTAGCGCAAGGTGTGTCTGAACCAAAAAACGTCATTGCCACAGTTAGCAATGCAAAAAATAACAACACTTACTGAATTGCCCAAGAGCAATTAAATTATGTATAGACGTTAAACTTAAAGCATAAATGCCATTGGGGTTTAGATAAGGTATATTAATATTATACATTGATGCCTATGACATATGAGTGACTGATATTTCGAGCTATACTGTCAGCTCAAGGACTGCAAAATGCCTATAGTTTTGTTTTTATATTAACTTAAACTATTGGTATAAGTTTAGTTCGGCATGACAGATTTTCAACCGCTAAAAATATGAAATCAGTAGTTCTAACAGTGACTGATCGCTAACTTTAAGAAATATCGTTCATAACTACCGTTCATGATGGTTAGTTTTAAAATACTGTACGGAGTTTATTTCGAAATGAGAAGCAATTGATAAATTACCGGAGTAACTCACCATATTCATCTTTTAGATTACTTTTCAGCGACCAAAATCGGGTCGGTGTGATGTAAGATTGAAGGTGTAGGACAGTGTTGGTATTTTTCAACGCAAAATGGACAGCCTGAAATAAGCTATTCTAAGTTACGTCCGTCTTGTCATAAACCATACGATATTATTTCGTACATCAAAGCTACCCTTTTGGTCGTTATGATTGTTGAATCTATCTCTCGTCAAGGTAACAATTGAATTGTCCTGTCGGATCTCGCCATGTCCTTCTCTTATATTATACTTTTCATAAATAAATACCATAATTTTTCTGGTTGTGAAAGTTAGGTAGGCAGGATATGCTCTGGTGACTTATCCTTTGCAAGTCTGCGCATAGTCATCTTACAAAAAAGGCCTCGCTCTTCCGTATCTCACCATATTCTTCTCTTATATTACTTTCTATACCTACTGAATTTATGTACCGGAAATCTTTTTGTCTGTAAAAATTAGGTATGTAGGGTCTAATTTGGTGACTTATTGGTAAATCCTGCACATCTTTGTAAATTCAAAAATATACCTCTTCCTTCAGTTGCATTTAGGTATAGACGGTGCGTCTAATTTTTTTTGTTATATTAAATCTAACGGGCTGGTATAATTGACGTTGAAAATGTTTCTTTGTGATGCCACTAGAACTAGATACATAAACCTTTAATCTGGTTTGAAGAGTCATCGGTAAATTCTGTACATAGAAGGGATGAGACGAGTCCGATATTACAGGGATTCGAATAATCCGAGCAATGGGTCATGGACTCGAATCGAATCCTTCGAGTCCGTGACGGCTTAATGAAGCTGAAAAACACGTTTCCCACTGTGCTACAATAGTGTGCGCTTATTACCAAAAGTCGATCTCGATTTTCTTGCCGAATGGTGCCGTAGGTTACTGCTGAACTATTTTAGCAATGTATGAGTACAATACCCAAGCAAATGCTGGACAATGGTTGTCCTGATTTTAAACTGCTTTCGCCAGTTCCGCTCTGATCGATGTTTGCTAGCTTTTAGCAATAGATTCCAAAAAGATTGCGCCAACACATTCTTGTTCATACAAGACATGCATACACCAATAAGGATAGATTATACGATTAATTAGGGTTTTTCGTAAGTAATCTAGTTCGGGCGGTGCGTGGATTTGACTCAAATGCGTGGATTCGAATCCGAATCTCGGCCCATCCCTAGACATAGTAATAATTTGAACATAGAAAAGCAACGACTGACGTTCGATCAGTCGGACAATGTTCTGGTTATTTTGAGCCTTGCTGTAAAGACGCATGATTACGTAATCCGCTTCGCAAACAAAGATTTTTCATAATTGCTAGTTGTATGTATAAGTTATCATTTCTGATCCGACTTTAAGGCACGATGGACGTCGGCACTATTCGGTGGGGTATTTGTTCTGTAGGAAAAATATGTCAAGACTTCACGGGCAACTTGTTATCCTTACCCAAAAATGAACATATAGTTGAAGCTGTTGCATCGTCTTCTTTGGAAAGAGCGCAGGCTTTTGCCAAAGAAAGAGGCATTTCGAAGTCATATGGCTCATATCAAGAATTGGCTGACGATCCGAACATTGACGTCGTTTACATAGGCTCGATTAATGTTCAACACTATGACCAAGTGAAAATGATGCTGGGAGGTGGAAAATCTGTTTTATGTGAAAAGCCGCTGTGCATGAGTCCGAAGGAAGTCAAAACGTTGTTTTCATTAGCAAAGGAAAAGAACCTATTCCTTATGGAAGCGGTCTGGAGTCGATGTTCGCCTGCTTATGCCGCAGTGCAAAAAGCCATTGATGATGGCGAAATAGGAGAAGCAAGAGTAGTCCAAGCCATGTTTGGTGAAATGATTGCAGTCGACCCGCATCACCGAGCTAGTCGCAAAGAACTTGGAGGTGGCGCATTGTTCGATATAGGAATGTACACGGTGCAGCTCGCCCAGTTTGTATTCAAAGAACGTCCATATGAGCAGCATGCCGTTGGCTTCCTGAACGATGAGGGTGTCGATATAACTTCGAATTTGGCTTTGAAATACACTAAACAACGGATGGCTTCTTTAACAACATCTTCAGTTAGCACTTTTCCAAACGACGCTCATATATGTGGCACCAAGGGATACATACGAATTCACCCACCATTTTGGTCGCCCCCCGCTATCACCGTGAACGGAGAGATGCGGAATTTTCCA
Source organism: Styela clava (assembly GCF_964204865.1). NCBI lineage: Eukaryota > Metazoa > Chordata > Ascidiacea > Stolidobranchia > Styelidae > Styela > Styela clava. Next base: position 12,425,462 of record NC_135260.1, on the reverse strand, counting down.
TTTCCAAAAGTAGTATATAAGATGAATTTTGCAAACAGCGAAGGTCTCACATATGAAGCAAATGAGGTTAGAAGATGCCTTTTGAACAAGAAAATTGAAAGCCCATTGATTACTCACGCAATGAGTATTGAATTGGCAGAAATAATCGGAAAATTGCGGCAAGACTTGGGATACAAATTACCTCAAGATGATGAATGAATTGAAAAATATGAGAAAAAGTTGTTTCCCAAATAATTGGTTGCACTTTTTCATTTTGCAAAGTTGGTCTATGTAATTTTCTGTTCTGCAACAGATACGATAAACGTTAAAATTCACATTTATAACATTTATGCAATTATATATGAAATAAAGTTATAATGAAAATATTTCAAGTTGTTTTATTACGTTTCCATGCATTTTACTTTTCGGTGAATGGCTCATGATGGTTTGTGGCACATTCAGAAGTTGCTAGAATAGGTTTGTATTGGGAAAATCAATATATATATATATGTATATGAAATTACATATAAAATGAGTAACCGTGTAGCTGTATCCTAAGCATATACAAGGCAGACACGAAATATGAGAAAAACAAACGGGACGCAACAAATACGCGAGCGAGGAAGCGAAACGTACACGCAACGTGCACGTGAAGCGAGTGGGGTGACCAATGACTCAGCACCGCATAGTACCAATGACTCAGCACCGCATAGTACTACCGCATGTGGTATTTATTCATTATCTTTATTGATATTGTTGTAATTATCATCCGGTGACACAGAAATTAGGGGAGCATGATATTAGGATGGATGCTCAATTTGATTGTGAAAATTCAGAATATGTGAATAATTGATATTTCATTATTGAGTGCTGTTTGCTGACATCTCATGTGTTAGACTGGAATATTCCCTACAATACGTCATATAGTACAATAGTCAGCAGCATGTATGCTATAGTATAAAGTTAGTATCTCAAACGAGTTTCAGACGCCATATATACACAGCAAATATTGACAAAGTCATGGTGAGGTCAAATTTGTCATAGTATAATCTGTCGCAATATTCCAACCTATCGACGTTACTTCAAAAACTTTAAAAATGTCATAACTGCCCATCTTCATAGAAAGTGTTTTCACAATATGACTCCATATGTTCAAATATAACGGATTCTCATCAACATTTTGCAAATGGAAACTTAAATCATAGACGTTTGTGACTGAGTGATAACGATACAAGAGCAATTTTCAATGCAGTTCTTGTTCAATACGATTCAGCCTGATAACCCTGAGACATAACACATAACCATTATACTGCGAGAACTATAAGAATATATATCTAATGCGGCTATGCCTGTATTATCCCCGACTGTGACAGTTGTCTCGTTGGACATCCCATCTTTATTTTTATCGAATTTACTTTGTTATTGGTGATATTATGTTCTTATACATAAATTTCATTAAAACATCTGTTAGTATTATTTATATCAAAAAGACTTCACCACACACATTATATGGTAAAAGATTGTGAAAAAGCCGAATTGTAACAAATGTGACAACTGACCATGAAAGCAAACTGCTTTTCAAAAAACCGTTATTACAATAATGAATAATCCATATTACACTAAGTAAATTTGATGGTCGAATCTGTGCAATTGTGTGAACCGACTGCTATTCTGACGTAAATTCAAAAATTCGACTAGGTTATTATGTAAATACTGTAAAATTTGGAGGTGAATAAACATTCATACAATACATGTCCATAGCAACAAGCGCGAACCTGTTATACCCACAGTATGATCTTAATGATTTGGTCATTTTGAACCCTGTTGTAATAGGCGATAGCGCAGTTGGCGATTCGTTCGTTCGAAAGGTTAGTCATAAACGTAACGTAAATCGTTCGTTTCTAGTACTGCTGAGTGCTGACTCGCTATTGAATCGTAATGGTAGGTGGTGCAATTCGATGGGGTATTTGTTCAGCAGGGAAAATTTGTCAGGATTTCGCATGGAACTTACTAGCCTTGCCTAAAGATGAACATATAATAGAAGCTGTCGCATCATCGTCTTTGAAAAGATCGAAGGCTTTCGCGGCAGAAAGAGGCATTTCGAAAGCATATGGCACATATCAAGAATTGGCTGATGATCCGAATATCGACATTGTTTACATCGGATCACTCAATACACAACACAAAGATCAAGCGAGGATGATGCTGGAAGGCGGGAAAGCCGTCCTGTGCGAAAAGCCACTTTGCATAACCCCGAAGGAAGCAAAAACCTTGTTCGCATTAGCTAAAGAAAAAAACTTGTTTTTGATGGAAGCGGTTTGGAGTCGATGTTCCCCTGTGTATGCCGCGATCCAGAAAACCATCGATGACGGCGAAATCGGAGAAGTGCGAGTAGTTCAAGCGATGTTCGGCGACTACATATCTGATCCGAATCACCGAGTTATGATTAAAGAACTCGGGGGAGGCGCATTATTCGATATTGGGATTTACACGTTGCAGCTCGCTCAATTCGTATTCAAAGAATGTCCCTATGAGCAGCATGCCGTTGGCTTCCTGAACGATCAGGGTGTCGATATAACTTCAAATGTGGCCTTGAAATACACTAAACAACGGATGGCTTCTTTAACAATATCTACCGTGAATGTATTTTCAAACGACGCTCATATATGTGGCACCAAGGGATACATACGAATTCATCCGCCATTTTGGACTCCATCCGCAATTACTGTAAATGGGCAGGTACGCAATTTTCCCTTTCCCAAAGTCGACTTCAAGATGAATTTTCGCAACAGCGAGGGACTAACATATGAAGCGAAAGAAGTAAGAAGATGCCTTATAAATAAAGAGTTGGAAAGTCCTCTGATTACTCACGCAATGAGTATTGAATTGGCAGAAATAACAGAAAAATTACGGAACGATTTAGGATATAAATTACCTCACGATAGTGATAAAGAATAAAACTATGAACGGGTACACCAAGTCTTCCCAACTTTTTAGCATCATCTAGTCCAGTGGTTCCCAAACTTTTTGTACCATCGCCCCCCTACAGTAATTTATACTTCATCGCCCCCCGACACTGCAAAAAAAATTTGAAAGTCTGAAACGAATATATTACAGATCAAATAAGGAGACAAATCATAGTTCATAGTGTTTTTTAATGAGATGGATAAGCTTTAGTTCTTTAGCGAGTTTTGTCATTATATCTAAAATTACCCCGTTTACTGATGGAAAGGCGATTTAGTTGTTTTGATAGCTATAGCAGCACGGCTAAAACCCCTCTTTCACCATATCAGAGGTCGGAAATGAAAGAATCTAGGGTTCTACCTCCTCAAGAACCGCCGTGTATACTTGCATTCAACTCCCTAGGCCTAAATTCACCCCATTTAACATTGAAATAATGAAAACAAAATTTAATTTTCCAAAACTTATAATAATGATTTTTGTACATCTCATCCATCCCTACAGCCTGATGACCTTCACCAAAATACATGATATATAACGGTCTTCGGTAAAATTCATCCCCGATTCCTCATCCTACCACGTCCTCCAGTCCGATCACCAGTCTATAGATTCAATCAGCCATTTGTTTTGGATTTGTGGACTCGGATGGCCCAGGGGTCGGCAAATTTTACGTCGCTCGCGGAACAAAATTTAGAGTTGCTACTTGCTATTCTTTTGCGGATCGCATATATTTTTTGAAAGTTAAAAACGGAACATCGTGCGAAAACTGCGACAATTCGTGAACTCAACTCTGTCGTCTTATTGAAAAATTGTTACAATGACATTCAATGTGACACTGTCTTGTTGCTGCATCACGCTTGATAGCATCACGACGCCAAGATTAGAACATTTTTTAAATGGAGATCACTAATCCTAGTTCTTTGTAATGTTCATTTTCGAAAATAATTGTTTGCACAAATATGTACTCCCAAACATCGAAGTGAATATTTTTGCATGGTTTGTGAAACTTTGATAAAGATTTTGTTTGAGAAGATACATTCTTACAAAAATTAAGCAGTGATGAATCTCTCGAATAGAATATGATTTTTTTTCCTTATTGCATTGCAATATATTCGAATATTTTCTGCGCTATTGAACCCCTGCACTCAGCATCAACTTTTCTGCGTGTTTCCATTTGTCTAATTATAACTCAATTGTAGGCTCGTTAAACGAGTAGCTGTTCAATATAATTGTTAGGATATAATAAAATTTAGTCTAAACGTGTCTCACGATAAATTCTGTTACGTGAAAAAATGTAATTTATTTCCCGAGCGTAGATAATAAATATAATTAATTCATCGTTAAAACCGCCGTTTGAATGTTTCCCCTGGCATAGACTTCCTTCTTTACTTCGTGACATTGGCCAATCAGCAAGATGCGAAAATAAACGTCACAATGCCCCCTTTTGCATCCACTCAGATACATTCCTCACTCAGTCGGACTTTCAGGCGTGGTCGAGAACATTACCTCATTTTCGCGATTCTGAATTATATTCGTTAGTTTTTAGTTGTTTTTCGGAAATTTAAATAAAATAAGTCACCTTGTCCTACTAGTAGTTTCAGTTTAATTACAGTAATCAAAAATTAGTGTAGAAATAGACTAGGGGCTAGGCTAAAATTTTTTACCGATACTTTTAAAAAGCAGATTGTTGAATGGTATGAATTAGAATGATAGTTTGAAACAAATACTTCATTTTATAGGCAAAAACTCGCGAAACCACTCTTAAAATAAGCATCGAAAATTTTAGAATGGGAAAGATTTTCCGGGGTCAAAGGTCAGGGAATGGTCCATTCAGTGAAGCGTCCCGGGCCAGATTACTACAGATTTCCCGACCACTAGGATACGCAAACTACCGTACCTTACTGCGTAGACGAGTCCATCAATCCTTTCGCGTGTGACATCGCCCACGTGATTCAAACCTACGAAAACACGCAGAGTACAGTAGTCAAGTGCACGATGTTCCGAGCAAAAACAGGTTTCGTGAAATCGCCCCCTTCAAGTTCCCCCCCCCTCTCTGTATCGTTTTCGCCCACCGGAGGGGCGATATCGCCCACTTTGGGAATCACTGGAGACTCTAGTCTACTCTGGGAGAAATCTATAGCGATGCCTGGACGTTTTTCAGCAAAATCAGATACCAATCTAGTTGTTATTTACATAATTAGCAAGTATATATATAAAATCAATCAAATCCCTGACTACTCGTTGATGAGTAACGCGAATATAGAACCGAATATTAAAATGGCATTTATCTTCCCGAATATCTGTTAACACGTGACCTGCGTCACTTCACTGGACAAGGCATTCATTCGTACGTCGCTGAATCTGCCCACGCACATCACTCGCCGAATTCGGATAAACAGGCTAGAATATACGAATGATAGGATGTGGATCAGTTTATTCCGGTTTTCCGCAAAAGTATAAATACGAAAAACTTTTTTCACCGCGGACAAAATTACAGATGATAGTGTGTATAGGAAAGAACATTGGAAATTAGGTCAACAATTTTAATGAGCAATGGAGGGAAGAGTATTCAACCAAAGTGTTATTAATGACGCTCCTTTCTTTGCAATGCACCAGTTCCTTCTACCGTGATGTGGCATTCTAAGCTTGAGCAAAAGCTGCACAATATCGGATCGGCACAGTAAACCAAATCCTTTTCTTCCGAGAAAAAATGGATGTATTCTTTATGTCTGTTGCGGAAGAAGCTGATGTAAGTACTGTCAGAAAGGAGATTTTTTTTCTTCAATCTGGAAGCCAACAGTTTGGCAGAGTCCTTTGGCAAGCTGAGGTCGCGAACTAGAACTCATTCAACTTCTTTTGGGAAAATTGATGTGGAGCGTCATCTTCAAAATCTATTTCTCCTTCTTCATATCATTTGAAAGTGGAGGTATTTTCGGCGCTAATGAAGGTCTTCTAAACGAAGCCATCTCATTCACTCGCAAAAGAATAATAGGTAGAGATATTCATCAATTAACTTACACAGAAGATAGAATAAACAAAAAAGGCAAAATTATCAATGAACACGTTGCCATGATTAAAAAATAAACAAGATTGTAAGATTCTACACGAGACGAATTGTAAAAAAACAAAAAAAAAATCAATGATTAAAGATCAAACACTTTTAAAAGTTAACCAGGTCTATAAGCAAAAACAACAACGTATTTCACAAAGCATTCTACCCCTACCAATTTCTTCTAAAATGCTATAACATGCGTAAATTTGAACAAAATCGTAAAAATCGACATGTGGCCATAACTCAGAAACTTGAACCTGATTGCGCAAAACTAATGTGATTTCCGGATTCAGCACGCCAGATTCACCCTAAATCAACTGAAAAAACGCAGACCGCAAATTCGTTGTTGACCAGTGTTATTGATATAAAATCAACACAAAGTTTGCTTTGAAATTACAAGCCATAGAAGGAACCTTGCAAGAATTCAAACGATATGAAAATATCTCCGGTCAAAAATTAAACGAACTTAAAAACAGAGATTCTATTCTCAAATAGTACCGCAAATCGTAATCTCCAAAATACGATATACACAAAATTTGCTAAGAACTGAATCAAATTTTTGGGCCTTTTTACCCCAATATGCATTAGCCCGCAAAGTGAAATGAATGTGCAGAATTATAGGGCTCAGAATATGCAAAAGAAAAAAAAGAGTCCCAACCTTCTGGATTAAATCTCACTAATTCGAGAAAAGTATATTCAATATGATTTGAAGTTCTAAACCAGTTCCAGATTGCAAAACAACTAGAGGCAAGTGGCACACAAATCTAAAAAGTTCCAATCCTGTAAGCCAGCGGTTCCAAAAAGGTGCGCCGTAATGAGTTGCTAGGTGCGCCGCGAAAATTAACAGAATTGTGATAAACATAACTGAAATATGATTGAATATTGTACAAATTGTATTTATTTTAAATGTTTAATTGTTTCTTCTTCCAAATGCTGTGTATATAAATCAATGAATTCATTTCATCTTTCTATGTCGTTTACTTTTGTCTGCCTCTATTGTTACGTAACAATACAGGTAACCACTATTTGCTGGAATTTCGTGATCTGCAGTCCATTTATCTGCTGAATCGAATTCAGCGACCATAAGTGATCACAAAATTGAGTTTTGTTTGAAAGCAGCATTTTTTTTCGTTTAAGTGTGCCGTGAGTTTTTTCCCTGGTAAAATGGCGCCGCGCCGTGGATTGGAAAAAATTGAATTATAAAATTATGTCCATGGTGTTATACAACGCTAGAGTTATAACAATGTCACTCAAAATATATGAAGTAGCATGGCACCCTAAAACTATACAGATGATCACGGAAAAGTTTATGACAACTGGCTCTGATAAAGGTGGGATGCAAATACCTTGTATCTATAGCAAGATCCAGGCTTGTAATTTTAAAAAATCAAAAATTATTAAAAATCTAGAAGAACCAAATGAAATTTGGCATATAGTGGAACTGTACAATTTAGGAAGTAAAGTTAAGAAAATAAACCGGAGTATTCACGCAAACCAAATGTCACATTCGATCCAACCACCAAAACACTGGATGAAAATATTCGAAGACGTACGTAAATGCCATATTGAAGAAAATGAATGGGAATCAATAACTTATGAACGAAAATATCGGTCAGAGACCCAAGACCAATGCAATCGATCGAAAATTAGGGGATCCCCCAAAACAGCGCTCTTACTACATAGTGACACCTTGTGTCCCATCACTAATTAATCAATAACTCGCTAATTATACATAATTCGCCCAAAATCAATAGGCTTCTGATATGATGAACGCACATGCAAAATCTGGAGCGGATCCAATCTCGCTTTCGTGAGATATCGCGTGCATCTAACAGACAGACATACATACAGACAAATACCTATCAACATACTTACCGATTAAAATCGATAAGTAAAAAGGTTGCGCAACGCAATCCTTGGCGGCTAAAAAAGAAAGGAAGCTGAATTTGACATTAACACGCGACGGTAAAAGATCCTATCTTAACTGTAAACTTTGCAAAGGAAACGTACACAATGCTGACAACATATAAAATAGAAAATTGTAACTTCACCTGAAAAATACTCAATACCTTGAAAAATAATACTTAATTACGCCCTAGACTTAGAGGAATATCAGCCCTTCTTGAACGACACGATATCATATAACAACTATAACTTCGCTGACAAAAATCGAAAATTGTTTTACTAACAATAAACACTTTTAAAGCAGCTCTGTATAAACTTAAAACACACCTTGACATAATAAACAAACTGATATTTGACGAAAGTAACACCGTGGAGTAAACAACAAGAAAAGTTATAAATAAAATTATATGGAAAGGAAACAATCTGGAAACAATCCTCTTGAAGAGGAAAGTAGCAACACTAACAAGCTCCAAAACTAGACAAAAACAATTAAATTATTATCTATAGGTGCAACATAAACTAGTGAAAAAACACAAACCATTTAATGGTTCTAGTTGTTCAAACAATATGCGTATTTACCATCTCAATTGGCATAAGTGTCCAAACCATGTTTTTTTCCACCTAGAAGTATTACACAGCAGCAGAATATTAAAAAAAAAATTAAATACTATACACGATCCCTAAATTTGTTGGGTTACAAATCCAAGTAACTGAGACTTTTTGACTTACACCACGCACATGTCGTGTGTTTTAAATTGATAATACCATTTATGTAGGCACAATATGTGTCGTAGGTTACAATCTTTGTTAATTGAAATATGTCATCAAACTTGAGTAGACATGCACTTAACATGACGGCATTGGGCTGGATTTCAAGTGTGTCGTTCTGATCCCCAAATAAAATAAATAACTGACCGATTTCAAAAATTCAAAACAGCGCCTCAAACCCATAATGTTCCAACAAAGAGATTTTCTAAAAATTGTGTCAAATGTAAAAATACTGGAGCTGCACGGAAAACCTACTAAGTATCATTAATATTCTGGCATTTAGACAGATAGATAATTTTACCTCTGTGAAGCTAGCAGCAAAACACGAAATTGTGACTGACAGAATCGCAGAAAATACCCACGCGTAAAATTAAATGTTCCCAATGATTTTTATAAGAAAGTGTATATTTTGATTAGTTTCACAATAGCAATTAAAACAAAACAATCATTAACTACACTCCTCGTATTGTTAATATATAGTAAACAAGCTAAAGCGACTGTTACAGTGCACAAATTTTTTTTATAATTCTTTGAGAGATGTTTAAAAATGACTGAATTTTTGTCGTGTAACATGGTCGTTTCATGAAAACCTCCAATAAAGGCAGCATTGCAACACCATTGGTGAAAAGTAGAAACCTCAAAGATTCGATTTCAATATGTCAGAACAGTCTCAGCACGTTTTGACTTGACCATATATAATACTAAATATAGCGTATATTCTTCAATTTTTAAAACAATGTTTATACAACAAATTTGAAACTGATTTTGTATTTCAACTAAATTTACTGGATAGTTCATCAAAGAAGATATTTTTCTCTTTGTCACACAACAATAATGCACTTCATTAAACTTAGAATAAGTTGAGTAAAGTCTGAAATACTGGAAAAAAATTTACGGCCACTTGTGGATTATTTGATAAATTTCACAAAATTACCCAAAAACCGCCAATAAAGGCAGCACTACGACACATTCGAAGAAAAGCAGATACCCTATAGATTCGATTTTAATATGTCAGAACAGTAGCAGCACGTTTTAACTTGGCAATACATGATACCAAACATAGCATATAATTTTCAATTTTATTAACTATGAAGATGTAACATATTTAAAAACGGTTTGGTATTTCAACTAAATTTACTGGATAATTCATCAAATACTTTTCTCTCTTGGCCATATATCACAACTGTACGTTCATTAAACTTGGAATAAGTGGCAAATCTAAAAATAACAAAAAATGATTTTACGCCCTCTTGTGGATTTTTTTCGGAATTTCAGAAAAATATCGTTTTTGAAAGGGCGATTTCTCAAAAACCGCCAATAAAGGCAGCACTACGACACATTCGGAAAAAAAGCAGATACCTTATAGATTTGATTTCATTATGTCAGAACAGTAGCAGCATGTTTTGACTTGGCCATATATAATACCAAACATAGCGTGTATTCAAAAAGTTATAAACAATGCAGACGTAACATATTCAAAAAACGTTTGGTATTTCAACTAAATTTACTAGATAAATTATCAAACATCTTCTTTTCTTGGACATACATATATACTGTACGTTCATTAAACTTGGAATAAGTTGCGGAAAGTACAAAATACCAAAAAGCATTTTACGTCCTCTTGTGGATTTTTTTCAAAATTTCAAAAAATTATCGTAATTGAAATAGCGATTTCTCGAAAACCGCCAATAAAGGCAGCACTACGACACATTTGGAGAGAAGCAAATACCTTATAGATTCGATTTTAATAGGTCAGAACAGTAGCAGCACGTTTTGAGTTGGCCATATATAATACCAAACATAGCGTATAATTTTTAATTTTATCAACCATGTAGATGTAACATATTTAAAAACGGTTAGGTATTTCAACTTAATTTACTGGATAATTCATCAAACACTTTTCTCTCTTGGTCATACATCAAAACTGTATGTTCAATAAACTTGGAATTATTGTGCAAATCCTAAAATGCTAAAAAATGATTTGACGCCCTCTTGTGGATTTTTTTCGGAATTTCGAAAAATTATCGTTTTTGAAAGGGCGATTTCTCAAAAACCGCCAATAAAGGCATCACTACGACACATTCGGAGTAAAGCAGATACCTTATAGATTTGATTTCATTATGTCAGAACAGTAGCAGCACGTTTTGACTTGGTCATATATAATACCAAACATAGCGTGTATTTAAACTTTTATAAACAATGCAGACGTAACATATTTAAAAACGGTTTGATATTTCAACTAAATTTTCTGAATAATTTATCAAACATCTTTTTCTCTTGGACATACATATATACTATTCGTTCATTAAACTTGGAAAAAGTTGCGGAAAGTATAAAATACCAAAAAGCATTTTACGTCCTCTCGTGGATTATTTTCAAAATTTCAAAAAATTATCGCTGTTGAAATAGCGATTTCTCGAAAACCGCCAATAAAGGCAGCATTACGACACATTTGGAGAGAAGCAGATACCTTATAGATTCGATTTTAATAAGTCAGAACAGTAGCAGCACGTTTTGACTTGGCCATATATAATTCCAAACATAGCGTATATTTTCAATTTTATTAAAAAATGTAGATGTGAAATATTTAAAAACGGTTTGGTATTTCAACTAAATTTACTGGAAAATTCATCAAATACTTTCTTCTCTTGGGTATACAACAAAACTGTACGTTCATTAAACTTGGAATTAGTGTGCAAATCCTAAAATGCCAAAAATGATTTGACGCCCTCTTGTGGATTCTTTTCGGAATTTCGAAAAATTATCGTTTTTGAAAGGGCGATTTCTCAAAAACCGCCAATAAAGGCAGCACTACGACACATTCGGAGAAAAGCAGATACCTTATAGATTCGATTTTATTATGTCAGAACAGTAGCAGCACGTTTTGACTTGGCCATATATAATACCAAACATAGCGTATAATTTTCAATTTTATCAACTATGTAGATGTAACATATTTAAAAACGGTTAGGTATTTCAACTTAATTTACTGGATAAGTCATCAAACACTTTCCTCTCTTGGTCATACATCAAAACTGTATGTTCATTAAACTTGGAATAAGACGGCGAATCCTAAAATAACAAAAAATGATTTGACGCCCTCTTGTGATTTTTTTTTTGAAGTTTTGAAAAAATATCGTTTTGAAAAGGGCGATTTCTCAAAAAACGCCAATAAAGGCAGCACTACGACACATTCGGAGAAAAGAAAATACCATATAGATTCCATTTCATTATGTCAGAACAACAGCAGCACGTTTTTACTTGGCCATATATAATACCAAATATAACGTGTATTCACAATTTTATAAACAATGTACACGTAACATATTGTAAAAAGATTTTGTATTTTAACTAAATTTACTGGATAATTCATCAAACATCTTTTTTTTTTGGACGTACATCAATAATGAACGTTCATTAAACTTGGAATGGGTTGCAAATTGTATAAAACAACAAAAAAATGACTTACGCCCCATAGTAATTTTGTTTAATATCTCGAACATACCGTTTTTGGAGTGGCGATTTCCACAAAACCGCCAATAAAGGCAGCACTACGACACATTCGAAGAAAAGCAGATACTCCATAGATTTAGTTGAAATACCAAACCGTTTTTAAATATGTTACGTCTGCATTGTTTATAACTTTTTGAATACACACTATGTTTGGTATTATATATGGCCAAGTCAAAACATGCTGCTACTGTTCTGACATAATGAAATCAAATATATGAGGTATCTGCTTTTCTCCGAATGTGTCGTAGTGCTGCCTTTATTGGCAATTTTTGAGAAATCGCCCTTTCAAAAACGATATTATTTTGAAATTCCGAAAAAAATCCACAAGAGGGCGTAAAATGATTTTTTCGGTATTTCCTACTTTCCGCAACTCATTCCAAGTTTATTGGACGTACAGTATGTATGTATGCCAAAAGAAAATGATGTTTGATAAATTATCTAGTAAATTTAGTTGAAATACCAAACGGTTTTTAAATATGTTACGTCTGCATTGTTTATAACATTTTGAATACACACTATGTTTGGTATCATATATGACCGAGTCAAAACGTGCTGCTACTGTTCTGACATAATGAAATCAAATCTATAAGGTATCTGCTTTACTCCGAAGCGTATTTTGAGCGGTTTTTGAGAAATCGCCCTTTCAAAATCGATAATTTTTCGAAATTTGAAAAGAATCCACGAGAGGGCGTAAAATGTTTTTTTGGTATTTTATACTTTTCTTCTGCAACTCATTTTAAGTTTAATAGACGTACAGTATTATTGTGTGACAAAGAGAAAAATATATATTTTATCAATTGTTCAGCAAATTTAGTTGACATACAATTCCTTTTTGAATTTGTTTCGTCCACATTGTTAATAAAATTGAAGAGTATACGCTATGTTTGGTATTATATATGGCAAAGTCAAAACGTTCTGCTACCGTTCTGACATAATAAAATTGAATCTATAAGGTATGTGCTTTTCTCTGAATGTGTCGTGATGCTGCCTTTATTGGAGGTTTTTGAGAAATCACCAATCCAAAAACGATAATTTTCGAAATTCTCAAACTAATTCAAGGGGGTGCGCAAAATTTTTTTTATTATTATTTTATACTTTCTGAAACTTATTCTAACTTTAATAGACGTACAGTATTGATGTGCGACAAAGAGAAAAAGATATTTGATCAATTATCCTCAATTACAACTTATACAACTTTAAGTCGATTTTAAGTACGATCAATTATACAACTTTAGTTGAAATACAAACCCTTTTTTAATATGTTACGTACCTTTGTTTTAAAAATCGAGGAGTATACGCTATGTTTGGTATTATATATGGCCAAGTCAAAACGTGCTGCTACTGTTCTGGCATAATAAAATCGAATCTATAATGTATGTGCTTTTATCCGAATTTGTCGTAGTGCTGCCTTTATTGGCGGTTTTCGAAAAATCGCCATTTTAAAAACGATAATTTTTTGTAATCCAGGACAGAATTCACTAGGAGTCGCAAATGATTTTTTGCTGTTTTATACTTCCCGCAACGTATTCCAAGTTTAAAAGATGTACAGTATTAATGTGTGACAAAAAGAAAATGATATTTTATCCATTATCTAGCAAATTTAGTTGAAATACAAAATCAATTTTAAATTTGTTACGTCCATGCCGTTATTAAAATTTAGATTACACGATATGTTTGGTAATATATATGGTCAAGACAAAACGTACTGCTACTGTTCTGTTATAGAAAAATCGAATTTGTAGGGTATCTGCTTTTCTCCAAATGTGTCGTGGTGCTGCCTTTATTGGCGGTTTTCGAGGAATCGAGGTTCCGAAAAGGATAATTTTGCGAAACTTTGTATTTGCGGAATACCTGAAAATTCATTTTTCGCTTAGTTAGTCTTTTTTCAAACACTAATTTCTTGTTAAATTTAATGTATTCATTCAGTTTAAGAATTTTTCATCTATTTTCGTGCCAATATTATATTTTGATCAGCATTTTCAATTTTCATATTTACCTATAAGTGAACACTATATGCGCGTGGAACCTATATTCAATGTGTAAAAATATTCTGGCTGAAAGTGCTGCTAGCTTCACAGTGGTATAATTTTAGATAGTTGGAGGCTTGCGAGTGGGATATATGCAAAAAAGGAAACAGAGCAAATTGAAAAAAAAATAAATTAAGACCAATTACAAATTGGTATAGTGCCGATCCGAGATAGATCGAAATCTAATTTGTAGAAAAGTAAATAACTGAATAACTACACGTATATTAACGTAACTTTTTGCTGTTTCTGATTGATAACGATTTGAAGTCGTCAGTTTTGCGTGTTACAGCGCCATCTACATTTGTGATAGGTTGGTGTACATAATTTCTAAAAGTATAATGTGTGCTGGTATTGGTATTTTAACCTATTTCTTATATTAGTCAAAATTAAAATATAAAAAACATCTACTACTGATGTTTCATTTTTATCTAGTGCATGCCACTTAATGAGAAGGTCACGTACAATCCTATCTCGTCACCGCTGACACCTCAACTGAACTTGATCAACTTCTGACTCGTCCTTCCGAACCCCCTGTCGAGAGCAAAGAAAACTAGGGTAAGACAGCATTTAAACGCGTTTGTAACGAGCGACTGAGGTACGCTATTGTATATTGAGTGTACTCTGTACAGTAATTGGAGCCGCTTGAGTAGGCTACTAATTGTGTGTTCATTTCATATTTTTTTTTTATTTTCTTCGCATATCTGATGGTGTTATACAATATGCTGCATCTTGTGTCATTTCTCGGACAGATTTGAAAATATATGCACATAATCAGATTGTTATTATAAATCAGTTCTAATACATATTTGACAATTTGCTCGTTTTTTTATTGTTGAAATAATTTTTAAAGTGTTTTGCTACTTCATTAACTTTTGTACACCAACATGAAACAGCGTTGTAGGTTTCGCTGTTTGAAAGTCTAGTCTAGTTCATAAAAAAACATGACTGAAAAACGACTGGTCATTTTAACGTATACATAAGAATCAGTGGTCATCAAAACTACGAACCTTCCAATAAGTATTGACCTACTGAAGCGGTAACAATATGAAGAATACAAATTTTTTCACCATTGCATAGTCGCACAGGCTGACCAAAGGCAAAAATGCTGGTATAATTGGACACGAAATGGGCCTATGGATCGTTTTGTTATTATGTTTTACTATTCCTATTGGACACTAATTGTACATATGGATCGTTTTGTTATCATGTTGTTGTTGATCTTATTCTCGTTGTTGGTATTTTTTTCTTGTCGTTATAAAAAATCGCTTTTCTCTTCAATTACGGGAAGATTGCATTTTTATTTATTTATTTTAATAATTTATTTGGGCTTTATGGGATTTCATTCTTATTTTTTTATTGATTTCATAAAATAAAATCCTACACAAGCATATCATACATATCATTTACAAATGTATAAATATCATATCCACATATTATTCCACTTTTTATTATGTATAGCTAATTTGCCCCGGTTAATTGCATATCTTTTCTCGCTTTCTTTCACACTTTGGATAAAGTTAACAAAAAGGTCAAATATTGGAAGAATATGCTGCAGCTTACATCGATATATAAAAAAACTTGCACAAATTAATATACAATTGATTAACATGTTATTCGGGGGGTCAAAATAACCAAAAAAACATTCTTTTTTATCTAATTCTAGCTAGAGTAATTGCCTGATTGTCAGTAATAAAATATAAGTATTGATTAACCTGTGCCCAAAAATTTTGCGTGGTTGGACAATAAAAAATAAGTGAAATAGGTCTTCAATTGCATTTTCACAAAATCCACATAGATTCGAATTCACCAAGTTAAAATCATATAAAATATTATTTATTACAATGGCCTTCAGAAAAAATTTAGTTTGGAAAGATCTTACCGTAGTTTTGTTTTAATTGTTGAATAGTAAATATTTGCCAAGTATGACAGCCAATTAAAGTCATTGGGTAAATTTAGATTTTCTTTCCAAAACCTCTGTTGTTTTTCCGTGGGAATAAATTTATTTTCTATAATACGTTTATACGATGAGCGGCACGTATTTTCACATAATGTACTGGATAAAAATTCATCAAAATCAAACATATTTATATTCTGTAAACAATTAAAATCACTAGAATTCTCAATACAATTCATCCAACATTCTTGTGCAGCCAATTAGCTTATAGTAATCTCGATACTCATTTGCATTTGTCGAATTATTTGAGTGCATTTCATTTCTTAGTTGATTGATTTTAGACTTCAATTATATCCTTTGTTTTTGCTTTAAGTAGTTCTGTTTACTTGCATAAGCTATGCTTTCCCCTCTTATCAAATATTTGAGAACATCCCGGAACATTTTTTTATCCAGATCATCATTTGAAGTTAAATTAAAATCACCAGCGAGTATTACGTGGTCGGTTTCTATTGTTTCTAGCACATTAAACATTAATTGTGCTAAAAAAAAATCGACATTATCTTCATTAGGTGCATATATATTGAATAAACCCATTTGCTCGGATCCAATTGTCACTTCTAATGCAACATATCTTCCATCATATGATTTGTGTGATTTTTCAATTTTATATGAAATAATTTTTTTGAACAGAATGAATAGCCTTCATGACGAAGAAGAATAATTGAAAAAAACGCCTGTTACTCCCCATTCCCTTGTTCTATTTCATCTTCGGTCCAGTGTGTTTCTTGTAAATAAACAACGTCAAATTTTTTATGCTTCAGAAAAAGAAATATTTCCCTTCTTTTCTTTTAAGATCGAATGCCTCCAACAATTAAAGAGGCAACTTTTAACTTGCATCCAGACATTTTAGAGTGTTGTGTTAATGTTATTTCCGTTTGTATATTGTCCGCAGTCACAGTATGGTGCGTTATCTGATGCCTTTGTAATACCACAAAGGCAATTTGTAATATAGCACGAGCATTTGCTATTTAGACACTTTTCGTAAAAGCCTTTACTGGGGAACTTATTTAGTTGTAAGCATGTACACTGAAAGTAAAAATTGAGGCATTCACTACATGTCCAACAACCGTTTTCATATTCACATATTTCAGTGCAGCAAGGAGACGTGATGGTCGATGCGGATATTTCGATTTCTTGAGCCTTGTCATTATCATGTAAACTTGGTGTACCGAGGGCATATATCAATAAATCCATTTTATCTACTGGTTGACTGTCGTCTTCGTCATCACTGGTTAATTCGTCATATTTTGGTTGAGTAGTTGGTTTATCATAAGGACTGCTTGAATGCTCTCTTTTCCCAGCTAATGACGGCGGAAAAGAATCTCCAAGTTGAGATATTTGTTGATCTGCGTTAGACATATCGTCACGCTAATAACTGAATTGCCTAAGGCAGGGGTGGGCAACCTTTTTCGGCTCGCGTGCCAAAATCGGCTAAATTTAACGACAAAATTCTTCCGCGTGCCGACAAAAATTGAAAACAATGCTTTGCTACTTTCAAAACAAAGATACACAATAATAAACCACCCTTTTAAACATGTCCAGGCAAATTCACTATTCGGGAAAATATCAGTCCAACAAATAGATTTGATTATTTTTCTTATTCTATATCAGTGGGACTTCTGCTACTACATTACAGCTGATAGCGATTTTACATTGGGTTTATATTTTGTAACTTTCAGCGAAATACATGAACTACGGGTTTCATCTTTCAGGCTACTCCTGTTATGAGACTTAATAAAGTTCATAACCGAGAAGAGATATTCACAAGCATATGTAGATGAAAACATGGGGAGTAATGCAGTTGCAAAGTTTTTAAGACACGAAAAATTTTCGGGAATGGCATCTCAATCAGCAATAGTTCGTTTTCTGCACTCCTCTCTTGTATTCCCCCCCATAATCGCTTATATCTCTTTCGAAATCAATTTATAATAGTAACTCAGCAAGTAACTCTAACCAATATGAGCTGTATAACTTCATAAATCAAGCAGAAATGAAGAAAAGGGTGGCACAGACGAGCTCTATGGACCTTTCCCCGAGCATCGACTTCCTTGTTTACTTCGTAACATTGGCCAATCAGCAAGATGCAAAAAGTGACGTAACAATGCCCCCTTTTCGCATCCGCTCAGACACTTTTCTCACTCAGACAGATTTTCAAGCGTGATTGTAAACATTACCTCGTTTTCGCGTTTTTGGACTCTATTCGTTAGTTTTTAGTTGTGTTTTGGGAACTTAAATAAAAATCAGATAATTCAATGATCACTCTGTCTTTCTAGGAGTTTTAATTTAATTGCAGTAATGAAAATTAGTGTAGAAATAGCTGTGATAGACTAGCCTGAAATTCTTTACCGGTACTTTTAAACAACAGATTGTTGTATGCGATGAATCATAATGATGGTTTGGAACACATACCCCATTCTACAGACGCCAACTCGCAAAAGCACTCTTAAAATAGCCTTGACAATTTTGCAATGGTAAAGTATAGGAAGAATTTTCCGAGGGTCAAAGGTCGGGGAAAGGTCCATTATGTAAGAATGTAGCCAAATGAATGCTGCGCGCTTCTCGAGACCTAACTCATTTGTTACGTCATAATATATTTTTTGTAGCCATATGTCATGAAAGCACAAAAAGAGTTTAACTAAATAAGGCAGGGGTCGGGAACCCATGGCTCGCGATGGCTCTTTTGGTGACGGCATATGGCTCACAGAAAAATCTATTATTCTAAGATTAAGCTTACTATTGTTACTAGACTTCAAACTATTTTATGGCCAAATTTGGCAAAAAATTCCCAATACGTTTGACAACGCGGGCCCAGCGCATGTCTTTGTTATGTAAGAGAATTACCAGACAGGCATTGTGACAAAACATGAGGATTCTGGAACATATATTGTGACATCACAAAGCGATAGAGTTTTAAAATACTACGGAGATGCCTAAACGAAAAAGGGTGATGAGTATCGTAGTTTCAACTTGGGCTGCATGTGAGCAACCGTTCAAGGCCCGCAGCGACAACATGCAGCATCAGAAGTCACATTAAATGTATATTGACATGGAATGTGTTGACTTTTGAGTAAACGTTTCAGGCCTGATTAAGTGAAGAAATGTTATATGGCTCGCACGGAAATGCAATTGAAAATAGGTATATTTTAGGGCTCTCTTGACCAAAAAGGTTCCCGACCCTTGAAATAAGGGATTGTTAACAAACGATGATGAATAAACGAACACCGAGTTTCATCAGATAATTCAGAGTCTTGAAACTTTTTATCTGAAGGAGAATGATCTCGTTTCCGAAGCCTCGCTCGCGTGCCGAATAAATGGGCTCGCGTGCCAAGTTCGGCACGCGTGCCCACCCCTGGCCTAAGTCATTTTTAGCAGTTTCGAGAAAAACGTAAAAAACTTCCTATTGGTATTGTTTTGCCACGGAGAGTAAATAATTTCCCATGGTTCATTATTTTAGTCTTAGTCGGATTTAAAGTAATTTGTACGACGCAGGCATATGACGTCATAATGGCGCACTGTGTGTATTCTGCGTGGAAGTAATTCCATAAACGTAGTTTTGAAGTGAATAGTGGAAGTATACTCTATTGCTCGGAGATGATGCACCTTTGGATCACCTGCTTTATTTCCAGGGCGTATACTGGCAACGTATTGCCCCGTCATTTTCTTAAAATCCTATGTTGTACTGGCTTGACCTGGTATGGAAATGGCCGAGCCCTTGCACACTGCATGATTACGTGATAATCACGTGACGAAATAACGTCGGCCACAACTTTTTTGTCGATCATGGAATGCATTGAATCCACTTCCATCTGAGTGTGTCCAGTTGTTAAATTCTGCGTTATTTCAATTTTATGTTTCCGTGCCAAAATAAATATATATGCATTTGCGACGATTACATTACGGTTTTGATACCCACAACCGTCACTCCATATCACTAGTTCTTTGATTGAAGGATGATCTGTAACATATTGATCGAAATGAGAGAACTGTAGCGACGCAAACACTTCACTACTTAAATCACCTTCGTGCTCCTCCCATGGATAGCAGAATCCTTCTTTTGTTTGCAAATTATAAAGAGTAAATCTATGCATCTGAAGTTTGGTTTTATAATACCTCGAACTGGCGTGAGTTTTAGGAAGAATCAGGACTGCCTGTAAGTCCTTAGTCCAAACGGATCTGCTCCCATCAGCTGATTCTTTGTCGGCATTTTTTCAGCTCTCGCCACATCTTTTGATATTACATGGGCTCTATACTCCCCGTCGTCAATATTTCCATGCGAAAATCCCACACAAATATCACATTGGTCCTTTCTAGGCCGAAATGTTGAAAAATTTTCTTCGTTGAATATGTCCCTAAACTTTGCGATGCTAAAAAAATCGCTTTTTCTTTGATTATTAGCGCAATTTCATAGAAATTTTCGGTGGCTATAGATAGTTGTTGCCGTTAGAAGGCTATCATTATTTCAAAAATTCATGTGGGGTTCGTTCAATGTTCCCTCTAATTTTTTGTAGTATGTGTGCGCAGAAATTTTAGCGTGTGCGCACTTTTTTGGAAATGACTGATATTTGTGCAAAAACCAATGAAGAAATTTCGGCGTTCTAACCGGGTAATAAGTGGGTCAACAACAAACTTTCTCAACCTGCCAACCGAGCACATTGTTACATTACATCGAAATACGTTTGTGCGCAGTAAATCTATTCGTGTGCGCACCCTCTGAAAGCTGTGTGCGCGCGCACACGCGCACACCTTAGAGGGAACACTGGGTTCGTTTTTTGTTTGCGAAGACGCCATCAAAATTGAAAATTACGCATCTTGTGACGGTTCCTTGTTTGTTGCTGTCCGGTAGATATGATAGGATTTACATATTTATTCCGGGGGAAAGAAAAGCCGATAGACGGTATATTCATATGGCGAACCACGGCATCTCGTCCGGTTTTCAGTCCAAGTCGGGTAAAGGATTAGTTAGCCAGTTAATTGAACTTGGTCAGGTGAAGACTACGTCACCCGTACTACTGTACATTTTGGCCTTCATGTCCCTATTGTTGATCAATGCTCTCTTTTATTTTCATCGCCATTCAAAACAGTTTTAGAAAAGCGGAGATGTAGCCTACATATTGGTTTTCGGACATAGTGAAAAGTACGTTAGTACATCCGACTTATGGACCTTTCCCCGACCTTTGACCCTCGGAAAATTCTCCCTATACTTTACCATTGCAAAATTGTCAAGGCTATTTTAAGAGTGCTTTTGCGAGTTGGCGTCTGTAAAATGAGATATGTGTTTCAAACCATCATTATGATTCATCGCATACAACAATCTGTTTTTTAAGAGTACCGGTAAAGAATTTCTGGCTAGTCTATCACAGCCTAATTTTTATTACTGCAATTAAATTAAAACTCTTAGAAAGACAGAGTGATCATTGAATTATCTGATTTTTATTTAAGTTCCCAAAACACAACTGAAAACTAACGAATAGAGTTCAAAAACGCGAAAACGAGGTAATGTTTACAATCACGCTTGAAAATCTGTCTGAGTGAGAAAAGTGTCTGAGCGGATGCGAAAAGGGGGCATTGTTACGTCACTTTTTGCATCTTGCTGATTGGCCAATGTCACGAAGTAAACAAGGAAGTCCATGCTCGGGGAAAGGTCCATGGGAATGGATACATAATTTCAAAATACTACACTAGGTGGGGTCAAGGTGCTACGGAAATCCAATTTTTCGTATCGTCCAATTCAATGTCTTGCTAATTCTACTGTCTGACTGTACGGTAATATCCAGAATATATGAAGTCCTGAACATTGTAATATTTCAACCGTCCGCCTTTCTTATTATTGTACCGGTAGCCTATTTGGGATTTTAACTCTCAATTACAGTACCAAACAGGTGAGTTTTTTATTCGGCTTCATTCTAAGCTTAGGTATTTTATAAGTATAGGCTAATATAAGTTTATTTCGACTCCATAATCAGCAATAGAAGATAAAATTATAGGTAGATAAAAACAAAAAATAAAAGTAACTGATTATAGAATCGGGGAAAGCAAACAAGAGCTCAAGTAGGATAAGATTTATTTTTTTAATAGACAAACCTGTTAATTAATGCTGTAATGAAATCCCGGTATAATATCATCCTACCTTAATGCTGTAATGCGAGTCTTCTGCTAACTTTATTTTGCTATTTTTCTCTGTTATAGCCTAGTAGGCTACAATAGGCGCTATGGTCGACGGGGGTCTCGTGAAGCAAACGCCGTACCGTATCCAGGTATCGGTAGATCTCAGGATCTACCGTACCGTAACTGCGTTAATACCCCCAAACACAGATGTGGTGTGTAAATGAATGCTAAATGCTTCTTGGATAACGCCAAACAAAATTGTGATGTGAAAATACAACCAAAATTTACATTCTTTTTTCTAAAAATAAAAGTCCGTCGTGCGCGAACACAATACGCTAAACTTGCCTGGGACAAACAGGAAATACACTTAATGCATGGGACAAACGGGAGGCGGACAACTCGACTCACAAGAGGACAGATAAGTCGTTCGATCTTTTTACATGAAAATTTCACATCACATTTTCGTTGGGTGTTATTTGAGCCGTTACGGTACCGTACTCCTGGTAATTAAAAGCGCTATAACTTTCACATCACAATTTACAGATTTAGTTAGGTGTTATTTAATCAGTTACGGCGACATAGTTCAGGAGTTACTTTCAGACTTTAGTCGTTTTCAGTCAGTTCTGCTGTTTGAATCTGTTCACAACACTGTTCGGCTTAACTTATTGTATAACATTGTCAGAACGCCAGCCCACACTCGTGTGACGCTAGCCCACACTTGTGTGACGCCAGCCCACACTCGGCCATATTAGGGGTATTTGGGCCGTGCTTGGTATTGTATTTGCGTTGGATATATCGGGTTTGGTCTATATATTATCACAGTAACCAAGTTTTTATTAACTAACTCCTCCTAACTCCTTGCCTATATTCGACTAACCCGTTGACCGCAGGCTGAGTGTGGGCTGGGGCAAAGCGTATATATAATATAAGCGAGGCAACGCTCAGACAATGGACGCCATCTTGTGCCTATTGTTCTCGGCAACTTAACAGGGCGCCTTATGAGAAGTTCCAACACAATTATTGAAACATACCTATTATTTTCACTAATATTATAGGTAAAAAAAATTTAAAGGTGGCGTTTTGAAGTAGAATCTTAGCCGAACATGCTTATATCCTTTCATGTTGGCCAAATTACATTTATAGTACATTAAATTGTCTTTGAAGACAAGTATACCGGTTCCGAGTTGCCTCCGAAGTAAATTGGCTATTCTAATCGTCATAATTAACTATTTGACAATGGCGTTCCTTATGACGTCACAGATGAAAAGTTGTATTTATTCGTCGAAATTACTGGCCGACCCAACTCTGCTTCAATGGCCGTTTCTATTTTCTGGTTAACATTTTTCATCTGTCAAGCTCCATAATGCCTTACTGCTCGGCTCCAAGCTGCGCTAGAAGAACAAATGACATTTTAGGATTGTTGCGGAGACATTTTACTGCCTCAAATTAGCGTATCACTATAAAATCTTCGAAAAAAGGACCAAAAATGGTTCTACGCTGTGTTTGGGGTCAAATTTAACGCATTAGATAGTTTTTTATTCTTAATTGCAATATATATTTAAATAGCATATATCTTAAAGTTCAAAATCCACCCTTCAGTTTCATTCTAGCCCTTATAACAGCGGACTTATTCGATTCGGTACAACAACACAACGAAAATTTCCCATAAGACTCCATTGTTTCGCGTTTCCCAAATATGGCATAAGATGGCTTCCATGAACTTGTTTAACATTAGGCAGGTTGGTTGCCGGCCGTTGGGCTGGGGTAACTCTGGTGGCCTGCCAGTATGCAGTACCTGCAGTATATACAAAATTATCGTAGCGGCTGAGCAGTAACATTAACTGATACATGGATTTTGTAATATTGGAATCTTTCAACATGTTTAAAAGAATTGCTGGTACCATATTCATCAGTATTGCTGTAACCATATCATTGGATCTTACTATTTTTACTCTAAATTTTACTGACGTTGCTCATATAGCAGTAGCAGTGTAGTTCAGTAGTACGGTATGTTACCGATCAAACATGTATTCCACAGTGACACAGGATTCAATATTCTATTTATAATTTATGACGTATAGAGAAATTTTTACAATTCTTGGACGAGACTTTTAGGCAATGCTGTCAAGCTGTGGAGTCGAAAAGAAAACTTAATTTTAATTACCACATTAACGGTACTATATATGAACCATTGCATAAACGACTTCGAGTGAATGGCAATTTTGAGTTCAAATCTTTATTCTTGACTCAGGGTTGGAGGAAATTTTAACTCTAGCTCAGTAGCTTCTAACTCCAGAAAACCAAATTTTGACCATAAAAACTTTGTCATATGCAACAGTTCTTCAATTGCCTGTTGAAAATGCTTAGTAAACCCATTGCTTTTTTTATTCTATCCAAAATTTTGATGTAAGTCACGACCCATAGGAAACACTGATTTACTGGGCACTTTATAGGTTTTCAAATAGCTAGAAAGTGTTGGTTTGATTGCTGATAGCATTTACAAACTAAAAACTTTTAATCACAAAATATTTTCTGTAGTCTGATTTCAGTTAACTAAGACATATACATATGCTATAATTTTATCATGTTTGAGTAACTTATTGATTATAGTCTTATCTAACTGAACAAATCTATATTGACCTTTATGGCTTAATATGATATACATTGCAGTGATAAAATTCTGTCTAAATTTGGTCTTTTTTAACCTTAATTAACCCATTGAACTTTTTACAATCAATGACGTTTCATAGCTTTAATTAATGAAGAATAGCTTTAATTAATGAAGAGTTACATCATTTTGATGTAATTATGAACTGAATGATTATTGTGCACGACCTAATTATAAATAACTCTCCTCTACTGCTACCTCGTCACAAAGTTATAGTGTCAATTTGTTAGCTGGTAACAATACATTTCTGTTGTGACAATTAATCAAACATGGCATTGTTCGTTTTTTTATACTTGTTTGCAGGTTTAATGTATGACAGGTAATTAATATGTGATTGATTTTTGTAGACTTTATGTTAGAAATCAAATTATTCCTCGCCATCACCAAGTCATAGATGGATTTAATCTAGCCTCTGTCTAAACTCTGGCTGAATGAATATTGAAATTCCTGTTTTTTAAATAGGTCTCAGGCTTGAAAATGTAGTGCAGTGGGAATGTGGTAAGAATATCTTATCAGGTCAATTTGAGGAAAGACAAACCGGGAACAAATTGTTTTGATATTTATGGCCAGTTGAAAGGTTTTCTTTAAATTAAATCAGATGTGTTTGGCTTGTCTAGCCGGTTTCTCAAGCCAGTCCTTTGTCGCCGCTTGGGCGCATAGAGCAGTAGTCTGCTGGCCATGAGCTGAGTGCCATTTACAATGACTATAATAATTTAAAGTGAATTGACTGTGAAATATGAATGTTCAATTTGTTGGCTGTAATGCTATTATCCTTCTGCCGGATTTTTAAATTTTAGATGTGGAGCATGAAATGACTGATTGAAAGTGTTAAAAGCAAAACTACCCAAGATTTTCTTATAGAATATAACAAAGTTACAGGTGTTGAGTCTTTATTAAAAGATGTTCCTGATTATAAAAAATTAAAATATTAGTTAATGAGTGAACATGTCTAAATAATTAATCTGTAATTTTATCCGTGTATGTCCAGCTCATTTTCATTAATATATTTCCTATATTCTTTGTTTTAAAGTGATTTTTTTAGATTTGTTACATAATGCGGGTATTTATATAAAAGTTCGAAAATAAGCTTTTAAATTCTAATTTCATGAAATTTTAAATCTATATATAAAATTTAGTGTCTCTTCTGCTTTAAATTATGTTTTATTTAACCTTATTCTAACCTGGGAATTATTTCATCGAGTGTAAAATAATAGTGTTATAATTCTGACATTTCATTATTTTTGTGGTGGAAGAGTCTGAATGATAGTAAGTCAATCTCTAAACATGAAATATTAAATTTTGCATAAAAGTTCATGTAATGACATTTGTATTATAAAGCATCTAAAGCTGTGGTTCTCTGAATTTCATGATTTATGCCCTTTCAATGATTGTCAACACTCTGTGGCCCATGTTCCTCAATGAAAAATATAAAATAAAGTTTTGTTTTTAGCGGGTTTCCATCAGGTATGCATGTATTTGAAAACCGTGCTTGTGGCCCCCTAGCGGCTCATTTTGAAAAATTGTGATCCAAAGTAAAGTAACATTGAAAATTAGCAAAATGAAATTAGTTTGGTTTATTAATCTGAATTTTGATACTACGACATCTTGATTTCTTGTTATCGCATAACTATATATCCTTACATCTTACAGTAAATTATATTGCATATTATCACTATAAAATCAATTAAAATGTCCAGTAGTAGTTTAAGTGAAGAACAAAATCGAATGGAAGAAGAATGTAGTAGTACCAATGGTACAAGCAGTTTATCTTCAGAAGCTAATGGTGTAGAATGTGCAAAAAAAATGAAATTGCCGGGAATGGCACCAGATCCACCTCCAGCTTCAGAAAGTATGATTTCATCTACAAGCAAATTGAGTGAAGGTACGGACTCTAGGTGCATCAATGGAATTATGACAAATGGAAATGGAAAAAGCAGATGGATTCGATTGAATGTCGGAGGAAAACATTTTGTCACAACTTTATCAACATTAAGCAAATATCCAAAATCTTTTCTCTACAGACTTTGTCAAGAGGATCCAGATATAGATTCTGATAAGGTTTGTTATATCATTTCCTTTTTTGATTGTAACAATCATGAATTGGATACTTGAAAACATTCAAAATTTATTATGTTCGATATTTTTGATATTTGAATAGGCTAGTTTTGATTTGGGCAGATTAGGTCTCCTAGTATAATTAGAAAGGCTTTTATTTAACTTCTATTGGCTGTAAAATAGAGTAGGCTACCAATCAAATCATTGATATCATAACTGTTCTGCACTTTCGTAATATTTATTATTTCTGCACTCCAAAAGTATTGTTTGGAGAGGTATTCGAAATGATAGATCGTTTGGTTTTTGCCATTATTCTAACTATTCCTTTGGAGTAAATGAAGTATATTAGATCATTCTGACTCCTGTACTAGAAGGTCAGTTTCACTTTATAAAATATTTATTTCAGTGGTTTGTGGGTCAAATTGATTACATATATTATATGATCCCATCCTTCGCTATTGCTGAATATTATTTCAGATAGAAATTATATCCTGTTATTCATAGAAAAAACTTCCATTTTATTCAGGTGGTTTATATTTCTTCACCTCTTCCGCAAGTGGTTTGCGGAATTGACTATCCTTTGTACATTCTGATACTTTATTCTAAATATGGAATGCCGAATATATATTCTAAAATATGTGATTTTGGTATAGTATTAGTGATTGATTTTTATAGTGGAAGTTTTGCAGGTTTTCTACAGTACAATACAGATATAGAATTAGCCTAGATTGGTCTGAAGTCGAACATCAATTTCTTAGAATAACTAATTGAAAATTATTATAATGTTCAAATATTTAAATTTATATATATATTCCATTCACTCAACATTTCAGCTCCATTTAAATCAGTATTGAAAAGATTGGACTATTTATTTTAAACTATTATTTTTGCCAGTTTATTGGTCAGCATTTCTAATGTATATTAATAAATCTTATTCATATGGGAATAGAGTATGTTATGTTTTTAAGAGTTCCCTGAGGAATATTTTACGAGATTTACCGATTGTAATGTATCCATTAGTCCACTTGACTTTCACAAGTCTGTCTCATTGTTTAATTTTTATGTAAAGCACCAGTATGCAAGGCAAATGAATACCCTTGTCAATGCTCAATTTAACATTAAACTCTTTTTTATTTAGGATGAAACAGGGGCATACTTGATTGACCGAGACCCGACCTATTTTGGTCCCGTCCTGAATTATTTACGACACGGAAAACTAGTGATCAATAAAGACCTTGCAGAGGAAGGTAGAGTACTATACGCATTTTTCTTCTCTCATATGCATACAAATATGTTATTTTTCATCTATAATACCTTTCCAGCTTTATGTAAAAACACCATCTGCAATGATCTTTAATTTATGGACTTCGATTCAACAATGGACACTCAGACTATTGCATTTTGAATAGGAATTGTATGAATCATATTTATGCTAAAATTTGAATACTAGAATTCATTTAGATATTGAGAGTTATTCAAAATATGGAAATAATCTTTATAATTGCATAACCATCTGTTTGATATGAGTATTTTTCATGCATGTGGTTAGGTTATTATACCTCTTGCAAATGTCCAATAGCATTGTCTTAATTTAATTTTATCGCTAAGTTTTGTATATTTTCAGCTCTAAATTGCCCAATAAAAATCTGGTATAACCAGCGATTCATATATGGACTTATCTCATTTTTGACTACTAAATTTTTTTATAGGTGTATTAGAAGAAGCAGAATTTTATAACATTGCTGAACTTATCAGACTCATTAAAGAAAGGATGATGGACAGGGATCTCAAAGTTGTCCAAGTAAATTTATTTCTATTTCGCTGTTGTGAATTATTTTCCATGATCAAGTCTCTAGATGGGCAGACACTTATATATGTAAGAAAATGCTTTGTTTTTCACTGGATCAGTATGGTATAGTGCGCTCCAGAAGTATGTGTACCAATATGGAGGTAACTAATTTTGTTTGCCTACTTTACATCAAGTTGTGTAAAGGGACTGAATCCTTGGGGCAGGGGGTGTATTCACTTGGCCAAAACAGACAGTCCAGAACTCGTAATAGAACTAAAATAAAGAAAATTGGAATAAAATTATGGCCTAACCTGGTACACGCACTACAAGAATACCGGGGATGGTACATAGCTACTACGGTCATTGAATTCAAACACAAAGTTTTATACCTCCGTTATAAACAGTTAAATCCAATGCTGTTACCAACCACTACACTTTCACAGATATAGTATAAACAAATAGAACATGTATTATACATTATAAACTATGGTATGTAATGTTACCTAACAAGTAACAATACTTTGTTTAGTTATAAAAATAGTCAAAAATTATGTTATATCAAATTGAGGTGGTAATCATGAAATTGCTACTCGGATAATGTGCAAGTGAGTCTGTGGGATAAAGTCAAATTACACATTTTAAAAATAAAGCATGATCCTAATTTGCCAGTTTGTTCTGCAAACAACATCGTGCTAAGCGTTAGCAATACGCTCGCTACCGCATCTCTGATTGGACTGCGTGGGTTCGCAACTTCCAATCCCATGCGGGGACAGTTATGAGCGAGAGGATTGCTGGACTCCTCGTCGCCACAGGGTGGTTCACGTAACCGCTGGTCAGTTCCATGCTTTCGAAAACAAATAATTGACTAACTAATCCCATACCCGAAATGGACTGGTAACGGGACTAGAGGTCGTGGTTCGCCATATGATTAAGTCATGTTATCGACCTTCCTCTCCCCTGGATAAATATGTAAATCTTATTCTATTCACTTTTCCTCATAGCCAAGTTTTACTTGACAACCTATAATCATTTTTGTGACAACATGCAATTGCAAGACTTTTCAATCATGATCTACCAAATTTTTGTTTTCCATTTTTATTTAGCCCCCCTCGCTTTTGAAGAAAATAAATGGTGAATTTTAATAATTCATCGAATTTTTATCGCAAAAGCATTTGGGTGGTTTATACCACATATAATGTGGTTTGTTTGGCAAATCTTTTTTGTTTATATAGGATCATGTACCATAGACCTGTCTTTGAGTATTGTGTTTACACATTTAGCATTCATATAAAAAGTTTAATCATGGTTTTGCATTTTGCATATGTTCATGCAAGCATTTGTTCAACGGATTCATTATAGTATGACCTTATTTATGTGGCATATGGTTTCTGTGGTTACTATTGTTTTTCAATTATTTTAGTGAAGCATCGACCGTAGAATGAGAAAAACCATGACTTACAGTCTGCTTTTTTAACCCCTTTTTCATTAATCTGAATTGATTTCTCTACCCTAGCCTAGACATAGAGACTGCATGCCCCAGCCCACAATGCAGCCATAGAGAGTAATGTGTTAATAATATAACCATTTATGCTTGTTTCGGTTCGAATGTATTTTATTAGTAATAAGTCTTTTTACATATTTTAGCCCCAAGTAAAGCATGTATACAGAGTACTACAATGTTCAGAAGCAGAACTAACACAAATGGTTTCCACTATGTCAGATGGATGGAAATTTGAGCAGGTTGGTATTTTACATGAATTATAAAAGACCTGCTATTTGTAGACAACCAATTCGTGCGTTTTTACATGATAAGCTTATAATTTTTTCGAGAATGACAACTGAATTATTCAGACTAGGAGGTCATATTACACCTCATTTTGCTTATCTCAGTTCGGCATTCTTGCATTTTTAATTTTGTACAAGAACAGCTGTGCTCGCCATGTGAACCTTTCCCATCGGCCGCGTTTGTAAATTCACCGAAAACATAACAGTGATAGGCCATTATATTGTTGACATCGCCAATGCAAATGGTGGCATTTCAGTAAATTTCTCTGTATGTAAAATTTTTTCTAACAAACTGATGATGATCAAAACATAGTGTCCATGTTGCAAAGCGGGATTTAATGGAGATGTTGAAGGTTGCTAAAGATAATTAGTTAACAAAAAACAGTAACTCGAGTCTAATGAATCATGTTTGTGAATGACAAAACTTCATTTTTTAGGTCAATTGAGTGCGTTTGTGTTGCAACTATCACGATCTTGTCTACTCTTGGTGTATATCACAATTCACAATATATATTTGCAAAGATTATGCAACTTTCCTTTTATATGTTCCATTGCTAAATTTTTAAGACAATCATCCAGAATGGTTGCCACCCAACAGGCAATGCTAACAGATTCATTACAAATCTATTACACCAGTGTACTAATTAGGTTACAAAGTGTTCATCTAATGATGTGGATGAACTTGGGATTGTCAACAAGTTTTCTTAATATTTGGAGACATGTTGGTCTGATACAACCCTTAAGCAAGACAAGTTTTGGGATATTTGTAAATTTTTAAGAATGTTCTATCACCCCTCAATTACTCTCTTTTTTTTGCCCGTCAGCTATATCAATCTCATGTACCCTCCTCTGTTATATCTCTCTTGCCCTCTTGCGAATCTACCCAATCAAAGAATTACCAATATAGACTATCTTTGATGGATTTGGTTCCAATTTCCAGCTGACTGTATCTGGAACCCTGATATTTTATATTAATCTATGTAACCTATTCTTCAATGCCAGCTGGTTAGCGTTGGATCGCAGTATACATATGGCAATGAAGATCAAGCTGAGTTTTTGTGTGTTGTTTCAAGAGAATTGTCGAATTCTTCAAAAGGAGCTAATGTGGAACAAACATCAAAAGCTAAGGTATGTCATTCTAGGTTAGGGTATGTTTGGTATGTATGGGTGTTTGGACACAGCATATTTGGCTATTATTAAATCTGTCTTACCAGACAAAATTACAATACAGTCGATCAGTAGTTTTTTTTATTAAAACTGTTGTACTTGAATATTTTTATTTATAATCTACTTCAACCCTGAACTTTCTTTTTGCATTTTTATGTCCCTGCACCAATTCGAATGCTGTACAAATGGCCCACGTCAGATTCACCAACACAGGGGCTCCCAATGCAATAAATAGTCTTATTTGATTTCCGCAAATTTTTTCAAGTCTTCGAAACTGTGATCAATGGAATATGAAAAATAGAGTGAATCTTAAGTGACTAGCTTGCATTGATTTATTGTCAATGGAGTACTTGCAGCTGCAACCTTGTCCTTTTTACGTGCTTGTTGATTAAAGCCAATTCTGTAATGCTATATAACACATGTAATACAAGTGGGAAAATAATTTGACAGAATATTATATTACTTTCGCAGATCCTTCAAGAACAAGGTTCTCGCTTTCAAGGCAATAGAAGATAAATAATAGCACATAATCTACAAAAAAAAGAATGAAACTACTGACTGGTCAACACATAGTGCATGATCTTTCACCACGGAAGCTTTGTTATTGTTATAGGTGTGTATGATCAGGAGCAAGGCATCATTGTAGTCTCTCTTCATAGATATTTATTGTACGTACAACAGAGTATATTACTGAGCACAATCTATACGATAAATGTGCCTTTCTGGTGCATCATCGATATCTTATCATGATTCATATGCCATTTTCTCCCCAGCGATAACACAAGAGTTTGGTTTTTGTTTTTATATTGCGATATAATATGCGGTCCATGTCGAGATAAAATATCTTTCAATTTTCCACAGCATCCAGCCATTTGTAATTTCTAAATTGTAGCTTTATTTACTGTGTTTATCTTTTTACTGAGACTGGTCAATTTGATCAACAAATTTCAAACGATATGAATGAACTGACTAATCATACCAAAAATGATGTCTAAACGCAAGATAAATTTTGGTATTTTCCATTGATGATTCTTGATTCATAATTTGCTATCATGTATTTTGCTTTAATGTCTAAAATTTGATTAATTGTTTCTTAATACGGTTATCAATATGATTAGTACATGGCAGGAAAATAATCTGATTTATTGCATTTTTTTAGAATTATCTCAGTCTATTTGAAACCGCTATTGACTCCACAGGACTTACTATATGACTTTGTTAACTTTATTACACAACTAAAATGAAATTTATTATCGCTTTGAGACTTTGAGACAATAAATTAATGAAAAATCAGTTCAAATTAATACTAAACAGTTATTAATATTTTGGTTTGGTTTAAATCTCTATTGATTTTATGTTCAGTATTATTAACTACATTTCTTGTGAGGAACATGCATGGCTCAGCAATATCATATGAAAAAGTAATAAAAGCTGCAAAAGGTTATTGTTTCTAAATCTTAATATTTGACATATAACATTTTGTGTGAGCTGAAAAGCTCACATACATAAAATTCATTGCTGTCAATTGGGTATGGTTCAGAATACTATTATGTTGAAGGCTTTTTAGAAGGTGAGCATGTACTTTAGCTAGATTGTATAGTTGAGTAAACGGCAATCAATTTCTCTCTCACAATTTCGTTACACTTACCGGTATGTCTTCTCAGGTATATGAATGCTAAGCATAACTGAATCTGCTCTGAAAATCTCAATTCCGAACCAATTATTGTAATTTTATGATTTTTTGGTTTATATTCATTCTTTCAAAATAAGGAATCATTTTGCTTTATTAATTCAGGTTTAATTAACTCTTTATTAATTCAGGTTTTTTCAACCATTACATGATTAAAAAAAGTTATTAAGAGTGCCTAACGCTTGAATACGTACTAACATGTTTTACTGCACTGAGCAACACCTGTCCAGTTTTTATAACAGCCTATTATCTGGTTATTATTCCCAATGAAAAAAGTCATACATATGATTTTGTGATATCTGTGATTTTTGCGAATATGGACTACTGAACTCTGCTTTCCTTGAGTTACAAGTTTTTTTTATTCGTGTGCCATATTGCAACGAATAATAGTACAAACAATTTGGGTAACTCAATAGTTTTTATTTAGTTATTATTGCTAACACACTGCTATTTCTGCCCTTTACCTTGCTATTCAATGTAAGAACATTGAGAATTTATAATAATATCATTATCATTGTTGCAGTGGTAATTGGAAAATATATATATTTTGGCACATTAGAGGAGGATTTTGAATTTCTTGAAATGCCTGAAAAATAATTGAATCACTATTTATAACGCAAAATTGTATTTTGAATTTTGTGAAGGGTTTGTTTTTGTGTTTTGAAGAGTTTATTGGGTCACTCTCAAAAACAGCGGGTCTCAAAGTTTGATGGTGCGTGGCCCTCATAAATATATCTTCAGCCTGTTTGTCTGTGGAAGTGTGAGATTATATTTTATAGTTTCCAGTCACAAATGGATAGCCATATTATTGACTATCTCTGCCTGATAGTTAGCCAATCTCGACCATGTACATTTTATTTGTATTGAATGAATCTGGATTCATTTCACTCTATACCTAATATGAGTTATCGCACGTATTGCTTTCTATTTTTCAATCAGATTGATTTTCTTTTTGTATGCTTTATTTATCTGGTGAGACACCAGATTTTTAGATGTCATCATGTTTTTCTTTTGCTTTACCAATTAAAATCTCATACTAATGTATACATTTTGTAGATATTAGACTAGGATAATGAGGATGGGGTATGAGGGCCATATTCGTAGTGTTTTTCTGGAGGTGTTGGCCGAGGACAGGATTCATGTATATTCACCTAACACCAAAATGTTAATAATTTTTTTGAATGTTCCGACTTCTCAAATATACGCAGTAACATCCCAGAAATAGTAAGGTTGAACCTCGTATTAACTGATTTTCATTCAAGCAATTTAACCACATCTGTCGAACATAGGATAACGATTTATTCCAAATTCACACTTGATTTATACCTAAATTTTCGAAACAACTAAAAACCTCAAACTGGATGACGTCATCATGCCGTGAAACCTATCCGAGTGAAAATAGCCTCGGATCGGCTACTTCCAATTGTTACGTCAACGTTGATATCGTGCTGTGCATGAGATGTAGGCTCCACATCGCCGGAGGGTTGACGTGTGAGTTAGGTACTCTTCGTCGAAGGTCGCCGAATACGTCTTGTTCATACCGACCATACAAGGAATCCGACTGATTATCTCTCGTCAGTCGTCACAAACCCGAAATAAAAATGTAATCATTGAATTTTACCACCATTACCGTAACTTCAGATAACCGTTTGTTATCAACTGTGGGCATTTTCTTGACCGCCTCAACACAGGTTGAAAAACGTATTGGGGAATTGTTTTGAAAATAAACAATTTGTAAGAGGTCTTGTAGGCTTACATCAGTTTGAGGAAAGTGGACTTATCTAACCCCAAACTGTATTTTGTGATCATGCGTTTCAGGAGCAGCTTTATATTTTGTTTACGGAAGGATAAGATGAGATTTACATATTTATCCCGGGGAGAGGAAAGCCGATAATACGGCTTAACCCTATGGCGAACCACGGCCCCCCGTCCGGTTACCATTCCATATCTGGTATGGGATTACCGGTAGTTAGTTATTTGTCTCGGTAGCATGGACTTGATGGTGGAGGAAGCCGTAACCGACCAGCGACCACCCTACGGCGGCGAGGAGTCCAACAATCCTCTCGCACATAACCATCCTCGCATGGGATTCAAACCTGCGAGTTACGCAGAGTAATCAGCCTAACGCTTAGCACGATGAGCCACACCGCCGCGCCACTTATCCGATTCCAATATATAATCATGTATTGCATCTACGGTTGAGTATCGAGATTATATTCTTGAATGTAAAATTTGTCTGTCTGTTGCATTGATCTTAAATAGAAAGCAAATTTCCTTAAAAGTTTGATTAATGAGTCGACAAGTAACAACATAAATTGCCTGGTCAACTACTTCCGGCTGTTGGAACATTCGAGAAAGGTTTTTCAGGTTTGGAAATAATCAATGTGATAACGAGTCACTTGATATTTAATGATTTGTAACTAGATCATTAGTTGGTATCGACATACAAACAAGATGCTGTTGGTTGCGTTTGTCATTTTAGCAAATAGCTTTGTTTGGGGTTTGGGACAAGAAAGGTATTTGACATGTTCTCAGATAACAGAATTCTGCGATACGAGTGGGTCTGTGGAAAGGTTAAGTTTGCGTGCAAAGACTTCTGTTGGTAGACCTGGCAAATCAGGGCCGAAGGGCCAGAAAGGTGATCATGGAGAAACTGGTGAAATCGGACCACCGGGACCTATTACGGTCGTGGACGTCGATGAAATTGAACGAAGGATTCTTCGGAGAGTAAAAGGTATGTAAAATCAAGCTTATCTCTAAAAAAATGAAGACATATTGGCGTCAAAATTTCCAAAAGTGGTTATATATATATTTATGTCCGTGGTGTTTTGGTTTATATATGTATATACAGTATATATAACAAATAATATTATCATCGGGGTTTTTGAAATCATGTAACAGCAAAACAAAGTTTTATATATATATATAAATATAGCAAAGAGGATTTGCAAAGAAAATGTCAGCACCAAGGAGGTAATTTGGCAAATATCTACAATGAAGAACATCGTCTGAAACTGAACAGATACATTCGAAACAAGCTCAACGTATATAAGGAATTGACAATTGGAATGTCCTATGACCCCCAGGTAAATGATATTTTTCGATCAAATTGAGGAAATTTGTGACTTGAGGTGACTAATCCCCGACGTAAAGGTGTTTACGTTCTAAATAACATCTCGAGATGACAAAAACAATCGGCAATTCAAAGGAAATTTAGTCGCATGTTATTATCGACTTTTCCATTGTCCTGAAAATTCTTTTGTTCGCAATCAAAGTATATTTTATATGTAACGAATAAAAAAAGTGTCTAAATCTAGAAACATGCTCACGGGCCGGATAAAACATTGCCGCGGGCCGGATGTGGCCTGCGGGCCGCAACTTGCCCAGGCCTGATATAAAATAATATCCCGGATAGTCAGTCTACTTAGGCATCATACTCTGTTTAAAAATAAAATCGCAAATGTTGTTTTTGATGAAAAACTTTGCAACCCAACAGCCTTACATTCGGCCTATATATGGTATTTTTCTGGGAAGTATCCGAGGAATGTATATTAATTGAGATAGATGACCTCATTTTCCTCCGTTCTGCTTGGTAGGTTACTGAACCACGACTTCAGCTAAAAGTTATTTTGCAGTACCAGTTTTAGTCTGTTTTTCTAGGATGACAAGGCAAGATTACATTACAAATAAATATTGAAATTCTTCTTTTATGAACTAGGAAAATACTTTTCGCACATTCGAAGGAGATATTATATCATTGGAAGTGAAGTGGCATCCGACGTACCCGAAAGTTGAACTGAGCAGGAAAAGTGTTTTCATATCTGTAAATCAAGATGTAACTTCGGCTACGCAAGGTGTTTATAACTACGATCCTCAAAATCTCGAATACGGGTTATGCGAATATAAGATGGACATTTGAACAGAGAGAGTAATTTCTTCCAACACTTCAAATTTTGTTATTTTTAGGAGGCGGGAATTAACGTCACTAAGGGGTAGTAATGATAATCGTGATTATCTTTTTTATTACATGTAAGCTTCTGTTTGTATTTTTGCATATATTACCATGATGAGTCGGCTAAAAGCTCATTTTCATTTGTTATTTATACTCTGGTGTATGACTGTTTCTGGCAACATTTATTTTCCGTCGTATGAGGATCATTATACGTGTGCTCATGAGTTCGTGTACAAGCATAGAATGCAGTTGTCAATATTGAAGAACGTGAATAGTACAAGAGACAAACAAAATATTTTAAAGTTCAAGTTTAGCTGTGTAAAAAATACAGACAGAAAGAAAAATACCCGCGCAACTATAAGCATACTTTTTACAGTTTTAATTTGATATATATTTATTGTATTATATTCGTAAAATAGAACATTAAAGTGACTGCCATGATTGCAAACTTGTGTGTGGTGATTTTTCTGGCAACTGCAGTGATCGGCCAAGGGGAAAACCGATATTTGAGTTGCACTCAGCTTAGCAGTTATTGCTTGAGCCATGGAAGTGCTCAGCAAAACATAGCAACAAGTGCCCATCTGCTACACAGACCAGGTAAAGCTGGGGCAAAGGGAGAAAAAGGGGACACTGGGCTAACTGGACCTGCTGTAGAAGTCGACTACGAAGGAATAGAACGACGAATACTGCTGAAAGTCAAAGGTGCACAGTTTATTTACGTTTCTATTCATAATATCTTGCGCCTTTTTCGATCGCAGTTATGTCCACTTTGTGGCGTCTGAAGCTGCCGCAAAACTATGGCGGGAATGCCACACCATGGTCGCTATGGCCAAACCCTGGCTCCAATGCAACATCCTGGCTGGAATTTAGGCAAACGCTTAGGCCTAAATTTAATTCAATTAATTTTCGATTCATCATCGTTTTTTGGAACACGTTTCATCAATTTACATTGACAATTTGTGACAAGCGAGTGCTTGATCGGCATGAAATAAATATTTTTCTTCGCCTGTTGTCTAATTGGCCTGCAGCGAGACTCTCGCGTTACAAGTGAGCCCACATTGTCATTTTTTCTTTTCTTTTTGTGATATATTGCTTGCCTGCCCGTTGTTTATATGCATTACGCTTTCGCGACGGCTTGGAACCTGAAAGTGGGATTACTGGGCGGTTAAGACACTGCTTTTCAAACAAATATACCATGAAGAAAATTGCCTAATGAACCAACGTAAATTCGTCTTTTTGGTAACCACGCGGTTGCGCTGGTAGAAAAATAACAAAATTTCTCGCGAACTGGCAAGAAAGCTTCGCGGATCAGTGGTTGGCAACCACTGGAATAGGCCCCATGCTAAATTGGTGTTCAACATTACAGACTACGGGTGTATTTTGGTAAATTTCTGAAAGTCGCATCAACACTATCGACATCACAATCGGATTGTTAAATAAGCAAAATATCACACCAGAGCTTTTGAAATTTATGTCACTTGGCACTTTTGTATTTTTTTTATCTTTCTATGTTCCTGTATATATATATATATATACTGGTGTATATAAAGTCTTCTTATAGTTTAAATAATACATTTCATAGTCAAATGATGATGGCTTGATCGACATCCTCTATCTATTCTATATGGTTTGGGGGAAATTGGGAGTAAAATATTTCGTTTTGGCGTTCGTCTTCGTATATTTGAGCACTGCTATTTTGTTAATGACTGTGATTGTTTGTTATGATTTTATTATTATTATCGTCCGGATTAAATAACAAAAATAAAGTACTCAACACTCGTATTCGTGCATTTTATAAACTATTGTATTCAATTACATATTTAGAGATGATCATCAATTGCCGAGTTGTATATAACGATTCCTGCTTCGTTCTTGTCGGAGCAACGCCCAATAAATACAGTAAAGAAGATTTGCAAAGAAAATGTGAACTACTCGGTGGGAATTTAGCCAATCTTTACAACGATGAACATCGTATTAAAGTCAGTCAATACGTCCGTAGTGAAATGGGCGTCTACGTTCAGATTGCTCTCGGGATGACTTATAATCCACAGGTATATATATTGTCGTCATTGATTTACGAGATTTAATTTTTATGATTGAAAGTATTCAATGATCCTACCGTTAAAAGTAATAAGTATTTTTACCATTTCAATATCAACGAAGTTACGATAAAACGGTACTTCGGTCAACTTATGGCAACTCCAGTTTAACAATCATAATTAATCATCACAGGCAAATACATTCCGTACAACAGCTGGAGAGACAAAGCACATTCAATTTAAGTGGCATCCGACATATCCCAAAAAGGAACAGATTCATCAAAATATGTTTTTTTCTGTGCAGACTACAGCAGGATCTGCCAGTCAGGGGGCGTTTAATCACGTACCATACAGTGAATCGTTTGGTTTATGTGAATATCCAATTGGCAAATAAATATTAAATTTTCTTATTGTACACGAAATGGACCTATATACCGTTTTGTCTTGTATTTTTCTTCTTGTTGTTGTATAAAAGTCGTTTTTCTCAATAACTACTGGACGAATTGCTCCAAAATTTCCAATGGATAAAGACTGTCGCTAGAAGGCTATTCATTTTATTTTATTTTTTAAACTTCCTGTGGGATTCGTTTTTCTATCTGACGTTTTGTGTGTTGTTGTCGAAAAAAGTTACTTGTAGCGGTTCCGCAGCCGCATGTCAGCAAACCTGGTGCTGAAGTCGGAAGTTTTTTTGCGGTTAAGTAGACTATTGGTAGACCGGTAACTCTCGGATTCGAGAACCGAAATCGGAGTGGACATTTTACAGCCATGGGTATACTACCTAAGTCCTAAATGATTCGATATATATATATATATATTATCTGAAATCAGCATCGAAAGTTTTATTTAAAACCGAAAGTGCTCGGCAACACCATTTTTTGGGAGAATGGGAACACTATATTTCGTCACGATTTTCCGCTGATCATTTCAGCAATCTCGTGATTAGCCAAGGCGTTGTGGTATCGGTACCAGTACGTGACCTATATTCGACATTATTATCTTCTTTTCTACTGATCGAGAAGTCGTTTTCAACAGTATCTCAATATCTGAGCTCAGTATACTTGACACCTTGAATGTACAATTTTTTTTTAGTATTCAACGTCGTTCAAATTTGTAAGATATCACAAATTTGAAGGGACTGATTGAAATTGAGACTCTTTCCCTACCAAACAAATCAATATATATAATTTATAATCCTTGTCATGCATTCTGAGGTTTTCACATGCATTCTGAGGTTTTCACAGCATTCTTATTCGAGCTGATGCATTGAAGAGTATAAAGACATAGTGTCAGTTTTTAATCTATAACAACCAATTAATCAATTGTTGTTTCTTGTTCAAAATGTATCGTTTTTGTATAAAGAAATCTTTTTTTTTTATTAAATGCACGATTAAAAATGTAACGCCATAGTAAATAAAGGAAGACAAGTCCAAATTGTCGCAATGCTGACGTTTATACCAAGAGAAAATTTTAAACCTTTTAGCTTTTCTGCATGTAAATAAAATACAGTCAATCTTGTTTGAATTTCAATCTCTCTCATATCACAACACTGCAGCTGTCTTGAGCCACGGTACGTAGTCAAAATATCTCATCACGGATAAAGCACTTGGAACACTTATACGATGTCGTTTGATAATAACATGTTGTTGCATGTCGCGTCGTACCTTTCAATTAGCCTATAGAATTGCTTTGAGTAAATATTCAACATACCTTTCAATTATAGCTCAAATCATTTGGGAATATCGACATGTAACTCGGTGAAAATGCGCTGTTACTATGTAGTCTGTTAGTGAATAAAACGATACTTCGTTCCTATTTCGATATTGCAGGACGACTAGACCACGGGAGAATGATAGATTGATGAAGATCAAACCGACACGGCTTGTATAGAGCACCATATTCACTGATAAACTTATAAATAAGAAATTTTTCTGCACCCCCGCTTCGAATATATACCAGTAGAACGCAAACTGAATATTTTATATGAAAGAACAGAGAAAAGAAAATTAGTATTAAATAGGTAGATGAATTGAAAACTTTTAAGTCTGTGCATTGTTAAACAGAGGCTCAAATTAAATGCTAGAAATCATAAAGATGTACGGTATCGTTTCTATCTTATGCTTAGTAGTTTTTTCGGATTTTTCTCTCGGCGATGGGCAAAACCGATACCTGAGCTGTTCACAGCTGAACAGTTTCTGTGTGGAAAGTGGAAGTTCCGTTGGTGGCCTTGAACCAAGCCCGTCTCATTTTCAACAAGGCTGTAGGCAAGGGAAGGCCGGCGCTAAGGGCGACAAAGGAGATACTGGACCTACGGGGCCGTCTGTGGAAATTGACTACGATGGACTGGAGAGAAGATTATTGAATAAAGTAAAAGGTGAGTTGACAAAGTAATGTCGAACGTTGATAAAAGTATTTTGATAATAATCGAAATCGAATTTACATTTATTTTCATTTTGTATTTTATGTACGGTATATCCCGAAACTTGTCACTTGTCTCCAACTACCTCTTCTCACCAAACTCCTGTTTCGTATCTTTAGATGAATAGAAAATTATGCATAAGAATAAAAATAGTTCCCCCATGCCAAGTCATCGTATTTGAAACGAGGCATGTGCATGTTATTAATGTAAGCATGCAACAAAGACGATATTAGACCCATAATATATATATACTCAAAATTTATTTTGTAGAAATGATCATCAATTGTCGAGTTGTGTATAATGACTCGTGTTTTGTTCTGGTTGGGGCCCGAGGTAACAAATACAGCAAACAGGATCTGGAACGAAAATGTGAACGCATCGGTGGAAAGTTGGCAAATTTATACAACGAAGAACATCGAGTCAAAGTCAGTCAATATATTCGAAGTTTATTGGGGGTGTACGCTGAAGTCGCTCTTGGAATGACGTATAATCCACAGGTATGTATTTATAAAGTGATTTTGCTAAAATCAAGGTCACGCACACTGGCTCAGATGCAATTACAGACGTCATCAGACGTCAGGCAACGTATAACATTATTCAATTTTGTTCAACTCATTTATTTATTTCACATATATATGGTCTGTACGTTATCATCAATAATCCATTTCCGAACGAGATGCAACGGCGGATCGTGTTGTTTTGTTTGCATTAGAACTTCAATTTCGTCTCCACTTTCATTGAGTATAATACCGAAATAATAATAATAATAATAATAATAAAAGGACGAAAGACTTCACTTTCATAAACGAAATATGTCAAACCTCGCGTATTGCTGTTCCTACTTCCGTATCCTTACTCCCATGTTATTATTTCACATGCGTTAGAGGAGCTCCTTGGAGGTCAAGGAGCACACAATATATTGCAATGCCAAATGTTCGTATATTGTAAAATTGCACGATTGAATTCAAACAGATATATTGAAATATACACTTAAACCTTAATACCAGATATACGTTTGAAATCCAAATCAGTAATATTGCAAAAACATGAAAAGCACAATATTCTCAACTATCGAATGGCTGCAGGAAACACGTCATACGAAGAAAGCTCTGAATAAAAAATACACTCTTTTCTACGATGAATCACCATCTGGGAAATTGTGCTAAAATGACCTATTTTCATTAAATTTTACATGCTAATGATACAAAGGGGTTAAATAACAACAAAATTCATAGTTATAATCAACAGTCGCTACACTATCACTGAAATGTGAAGAGCCACTCTAATAGTTAAGATGGCGGTGCATTACGCACTTGTAAATACTAATCGACGGGACACTTGAATCACCTCAGATCAACATGGTCATACAAATATTAGGTAATGAATTTTGCACAACTTAGGTGATTATAAAATAGAACATATAAATTTCCTTGTCGCATGACAATGACAGTAAGGGAGTAGGAGCTCGCAGTCAACGGTGTACGAAACAGTTTAACACTAAACAGTTATTACTATTTTGGTTTGGTTTAAATCTCTATTGATTTTATGTTCAGTATTATTAACTACATTTCTCTTTTATCCCCTTGTGGGGAACATGCATGGCTCAGCAATATCATATGAAAAGGTAATAAAAGCTGCAAAAGGTTATTGTTTCTAAATCTTAATATTTGACATATAACATTTTGTGTGAGCTGAAAAGCTCACATACATAAAATTTATTGCTGTCAATTGGGTATGGTTCAGAATACTATTATGTTGAAGGCTTTTTAGAAGGTGAGCATGTACTTTAGCTAGATTGTATAGTTGAGTAAAAGGCAATCAATTTCTCTCTCACAATTTTGTTACACTCACCGGTATGTCTTCTCAGGTATATGAATGCTAAGCATAACTGAATCTGCTCTGAAAATCTCAATTCCGAACCAATTCTTGTAATTTTATGATTTTTTGGTTTATATTCATTCTTTCAAAATAAGGAATCATTTTGCTTTATTAATTCAGGTTTAATTAACTCTTTATTAATTCAGGTTTTTTCAACCATTACATGATTAAAAAAAGTTATTAAGAGTGCCTAACGCTTGAATACGTACTAACATGTTTTACTGCACTGAGCAACACCTGTCCAGTTTTTATAACAGCCTATTATCTGGTTATTATTCCCAATGAAAAAAGTCATACATATGATTTTGTGATATCTGTGATTTTTGCGAATATGGACTACTGAACTCTGCTTTCCTTGAGTTACAAGTTTTTTTTATTCGTGTGCCATATTGCAACGAATAATAG
Organism: Styela clava; assembly: GCF_964204865.1. Classification (NCBI taxonomy): domain Eukaryota; kingdom Metazoa; phylum Chordata; class Ascidiacea; order Stolidobranchia; family Styelidae; genus Styela; species Styela clava. The sequence goes on along the minus strand of NC_135260.1, from coordinate 12,381,354 downwards.
TACAAACAATTTGGGTAACTCAATAGTCTTTATTTAGTTATTATTGCTAACACACTGCTATTTCTGCCCTTTACCTTTCTATTCAATGTAAGAACATCGAGAATTTATAATAATATCATTATCATTGTTTCAGTGGTAATTGGAAAATATATATATTTTGGCACATTAGAGGATATTTTGAATTTCTTGAAATGCCTGAAAAATAATTGAATCACTGTTTATAACGCAAAATTGTATTTTGAATTTTGTGAAGGGTTTGTTTTTGTGTTTTGAAGAGTTTATTGGGTCACTCTCAAAAACAGCGGGTCACAAAGTTTGATGATGCGTGGCCCTCATAAATATATCTTCAGCCTGTTTGTCTGTGGAAGTGTGAGATTATATTTTATAGTTTCCAGTCACAAATGGATAGCCATATTATTGACTATCTCTGCCTGATAGTTAGCCAATCTCGACCATGTACATTTTATTTGTATTGAATGAATCTGGATTCATTTCACTCTATACCTAATATGAGTTATCGCACGTATTGCTTTCTATTTTTCAATCAGATTGATTTTCTTTTTGTATGCTTTATTTATCTGGTGAGACACCAGATTTTTAGATGTAATCATGTTTTTCTTTTGCTTTACCAATTAAAATCTCATACTAATGTATACATTTTGTAGTTATTAGACTAGGATAATGAGGATGGGGTATGAGGGCCATATTCGTAGTGTTTTTCTGGAGGTGTTGGCCGAGGACAGGATTCATGTATATTCACCTAACACCAAAATGTTAATAATTTTTTTGAATGTTCCGACTTCTCAAATATACACAGTAACATCCTAGAAATAGTAAGGTTGAACCTCGTATTAACTGATTTTCATGTTCATAGCCACCATTTTCATTCAAGCAATTTAACCACATCTGTCGAACATAGGATAACGATTTATTTTAAATTCACACTTGATTTATAGCTAAATTTTCGAAACAACTAAAAACCTCAAACTGGATGACGTCATCATGCCGTAAAACTTATCCGAGTGAAAATAGCCTCGGATCGGCTACTTCCAATTGTTACGTCAACGTTGATATCGTGCTGTGCATGAGATGTAGGCTCCACATCGCCGGAGGGTTGACGTGTGAGTTAGGTACTCTTCGTCGAAGGTCGCCGAATACGTCTTGTTCATACCGACCATACAAGGAATCCGACTGATTATCTCTCGTCAGTCGTCACAAACCCGAAATAAAAATGTAATCATTGAATTTTACCACCATTACCGTAACTTCAGATAACCGTTTGTTATCAGCTGTGGGCATTTTCTTGACCGCCTCAACACAGGTTGAATACCGTATTGGGGAATTGTTTTGAAAATAAACAATTTGTAAGAGGTATTGTAGGCTTACATCAGTTTGAGGAAAGTGGACTTATCTAACCCCAAACTGTATTTTGTGATCATGCGTTTCAGGAGCAGCTTTATATTTTGTTTACGGAAGGATAAGATAAGATTTACATAATTATCCCGGGGATAGGAAAGCCGATAATACGGCTTAACCCTATGGCGAACCACGGCCCCCCGTCCGGTTACCATTCCATATCTGGTACGGGATTACCAGTAGTTAGGTATTTGTCTCGGTAGCATGGACTTGATGGTGGAGGAAGCCGTAACCGACCAGCGACCACCCTACGGCGGCGAGGAGTCCAACAATCCTCACATACCCATTCTCCGCACATAACCATTCTCGCATGGGATTCAAACCTGCGAGCCCACGCAGAGTAATCAGCCTAACGCTTAGCACGATGAGCCACACCGCCGCGCCACTTATCCGATTCCAATATATAATCATGTATTGCATCTACGGTTGAGTATCGAGATTATATTCTTGAATGTAAAATTTGTCTGTCTGTTGCATTGATCTTAAATAGAAAGCAAATTTCCTTAAAAGTTTGATTAATGAGTCGACAAGTAACAACATAAATTGCCTGGTCAACTACTTCCGGCTGTTGGAACATTCGAGAAAGGTTTTTCAGGTTTGGAAATAATCAATGTAATAACGAGCAATGTTCCCTCTAATTTTTTGTAGTATGTGTGCGCAGAAATTTTTGTGTGTGCGCACTTTTTTGGAAATGACTAATATTTGTGCAAAAACCAATGGAGAAATTTTGGCGTTCTGACCGGGTAATAAGTGGGCCAACAACAAACTTTCTCAACCTGCCAACCGAGCACATTGTTACATTACATCGAAATACGTCTGTGCGCAGTAAATCTATGTGTGTGCGCGGCCTCTGAAAGCTGTGTGCGCGCGCACATGCGCACACCTTAGAGGGAACACTGATAACGAGTCACTTGATATTTAATGATTTGTAACTAGATCATTAGTTGGTATCGACATGCAAACAAGATGCTGTTGGTTGCGTTTGTCATTTTAGCAAATAGCTTTGTTTGGGGTTTGGGACAAGAAAGGTATTTGACATGTTCTCAGATAACAGAATTCTGCGATACGAGTGGGTCTGTGAAAAGGTTAAGTTTGCGTGCAAAGACTTCTGTTGGTAGACCTGGCAAATCAGGGCCAAAGGGCCAGAAAGGTGATCATGGAGAAACTGGTGAAATCGGACCACCGGGACCTATTACGGTCGTGGACGTCGATGAAATTGAACGAAGGATTCTTCGGAGAGTAAAAGGTATGTAAAATCAAGCTTATCTCTAAAAAAATGAAGACATATTGGCGTCAAAATTTCCAAAAGTGGTTATATATATATTTATGTCCGTGGTGTTTTGGTTTATATATGTATATACAGTATATATAACAAATAATATTATCATCGGGGTTTTTGAAATCATGTAACAGCAAAACAAAGTTTTTTATATATATATATATATATATATATATATATATACTGGCTGTCTCAATTATAACTGGTTTATTGAAATCAATCCAAAAGCAGGTTAGACGATTCAATTTGGAAGTACGAAATGCATACAATTTTACGCGAGATCTCAAAAAAGCCTTATCAACAAATACTTTCTATGGAACATCATATTCTAATGATTTCAGCTATGATCTCAAACTGCCACCTCATCTACAACACTTCATGCTTTTTTATCGTTGGTTTTGCTGGAAATAAATATAGCAAAGAGGATTTGCAAAGAAAATGTCAGCACCAAGGAGGTAATTTGGCAAATATCTACAATGAAGAACATCGTCTGAAACTGAACAGATACATTCGAAACAAGCTCAACGTATATAAGGAATTGACAATTGGAATGTCCTATGACCCCCAGGTAAATGATATTTTTCGATCAAATTGAGGAAATTTGTGACTTGAGGTGACTAATCCCCGACGTAAAGGTGTTTACGTTCTAAATAACATCTCGAGATGACGAAAACAATCGGCAATTCAAAGGAAATTTAGTCGCATGTTATTATCGACTTTTCCATTGTCCTGAAAATTCTTTTGTTCGCAATCAAAGTATATTTTATATGTAACGAATAAAAAAAGTGTCTAAATCTAGAAACATGCTCACGGGCCGGATAAAACATTGCCGCGGGCCGGATGTGGCCTGCGGGCCGCAACTTGCCCAGGCCTGGTATAAAATAATATCCCGGATAGTCAGTCTACTTAGGCATCATACTCTGTTTTAAAATAAAATCGCAAATGTTGTTTTTGATGAAAAACTTTGCAACCAAACAGCGTTACATTCGGCCTATATATGGTATTTTTCTGGGAAGTATCCGAGGAATGTATATTAATTGAGATAGATGACCTCATTTTCCTCCGTTCTGCTTGGTCGGTTACTGAACCACGACTTCAGCTAAAAGTTATTTTGCAGTACCAGTTTTAGTCTGTTTTTCTAGGATGACAAGGCAAGATTACATTACAAATAAATATTGAAATTCTTCTTTTATGAACTAGGAAAATACTTTTCGCACATTCGAAGGAGATATTATATCATTGGAAGTGAAGTGGCATCCGACGTACCCGAAAGTTGAACTGAGCAGGAAAAGTGTTTTCATATCTGTAAATCAAGATGTAACTTCGGCTACGCAAGGTGTTTATAACTACGATCCTCAAAATCTCGAATACGGGTTATGCGAATATAAGATGGACATTTGAACAGAGAGAGTAATTTCTTCCAACACTTCAATTTTTGTTATTTTTAGGGGGCGGGAATTAACGTCCCTAAGGCGTAGTAATGATAATCGCGATTATCTTTTTTATTACATGTAAGCTTCTGTTTGTATTTTTGCATATATTACCATGATGAGTCGGCTAAAAGCTCATTTTCATTTGTTATTTATACTCTGGAGTATGACTGTTTCTGGCAACATTTATTTTCCGTCGTATGAGGATCATTATACGTGTGCTCATGAGTTCGTGTACAAGCATAGAATGCAGTTGTCAATATTGAAGAACGTGAATAGTACAAGAGACAAACAAAATATTTTAAAGTTCAAGTTTAGCTGTGTAAAAAATACAGACAGAAAGAAAAATACCCGCGCAACTATAAGCATACTTTTTACAGTTTTAATTTGATATATATTTATTGTATTATATTCGTAAAATAGAACATTAAAGTGACTGCCATGATTGCAAACTTGTGTGTGGTGATTTTTCTGGCAACTGCAGTGATCGGCCAAGGGGAAAACCGATATTTGAGTTGCACTCAGCTTAGCAGTTATTGCTTGAGCCATGGAAGTGCTCAGCAAAACATAGCAACAAGTGCCCATCTGCTACACAGACCAGGTAAAGCTGGGGCAAAGGGAGAAAAAGGGGATACTGGGCCTGCTGGACCTGCTGTAGAAGTCGACTACGAAGGAATAGAACGACGAATACTGCTGAAAGTCAAAGGTGCACGGTTTATTTACGTTTCTATTCATATTATCTTGCGCCTTTTTTAATCGCAGTTATGTCCACTTTGTGGCGTCTGAAGCTGCCGCAAAACCATGGCGGGAATGTCACACCATGGTCGCTATGGCCAAACCATGGCTCCAATGCAACATCTGGGCTGGAATTTAGGCAAACGCTTAGGCCTAAATTTAATTCAATTAATTTTCGATTCAGCATTGTTCTTTGGAACACGTTTCATCAATTTACATTGACAATTTGTGACAAGCGAGTGCTTGATTGGCATGAAATAAATATTTTTCTTTGCCTGTTGTCTAATTGGCCTGCAGCGAGACTCTCGCGTTACAAGTGAGCCCACATTGTCATTTTTTCTTTTTGTAATATATTGCTTGCCTGCCCGTTCGTTGTTTATATGCATTACGCTTTCGCGACGGCTTGGAACCTGAAAGTGGGATTACTGGGCGGTTAAGACACTTCTTTTCAAACAAATATACCATGAAAAAAATTGCCTAATGAACCAACGTAAATTCGTCCTTTTGGTAACCAAGCGGTTGCGCTGGTAGAAAAATAACAAAATTTCTCGCGGACTGGCAAGAAAGCTTCGCGGATCAGTGGTTGGCAACCACTGGAATAGGCCCCATGCTAAATTGGTGTTCAACATTACAGACTACGGGTGTATTTTGGTAAATTTCTGAAAGTCGCATCAACACTATTGACATCACAATCGGATTGTTAAATAAGCAAAATATCACACCAGAGCTTTTGAAATTTATGTCACTTGGCACTTTTGTATTTTTTTATCTTTCTATGTTCCTGTATATATATACTGGTGTATATAAAGTCTTCTTACAATTTAAATAATACATTTCATAGTCAAATGATGATGGCTTGATCGACATCCTCTATCTATTCTATATGGTTTGGGGGGAAATTGAGAGTAAAATATTTCGTTTTGGCGTTCGTCTTCGTATATTTGAGCACTGCTATTTTGTTAATGACTGTGATTGTTTGTTATGATTTTATTATTTCAACATTATATATCGTCCGGATTAAATAACAAAAATAAAGTACTCAACACTGGTATTCGTGAATTTTATAAACTTTTGTATTCAATTACATATTTAGAGATGATCATCAATTGCCGAGTTGTATATAACGATTCCTGCTTCGTTCTTGTCGGAGCAACGCCCAATAAATACAGTAAAGAAGATTTGCAAAGAAAATGTGAACTACTCGGTGGGAATTTAGCCAATCTTTACAACGAGGAACATCGTATTAAAGTCAGTCAATACGTCCGTAGTGAAATGGGCGTCTACGTTCAGATTGCTCTCGGGATGACTTATAATCCACAGGTATATATATTGTCGTCATTGATTTACGAGATTTAATTTTTATGATTGAAAGTATTCAATGATCCTACCGTTAAAAGTAATAAGTATTTTTAGCATTTCAATATCAACGAAGTTACGATAAAACGGTACTTCGGTCAACTTATGGCAACTCCAGTTTAACAATCATAATTAATCATCACAGGCAAATACATTCCGTACAACAGCTGGAGAGACAAAGCACATTCAATTTAAGTGGCATCCGACATATCCCAAAAAGGAACAGATTCATCAAAATATGTTTTTTTCTGTGCAGACTACAGCAGGATCTGCCAGTCAGGGGGCGTTTAATCACGAGCCATACAGTGAATCGTTTGGTTTATGTGAATATCCAATTGGCATATAAATATTAAATTTTCTTATTGTACACGAAATGGACCTATATACCGTTTTGTCATTTTGTATTTTTCTTCTTGTTGTTGTATAAAAGTCGTTTTTCTCAATAACTACTGGACGAATTGCTCCAAAATTTCCAATGGATAAAGACTGTCGCTAGAAGGCTATTCAATTTTTTTTTTTAACTTCTTGTGGGATTCGTTTTTCTATCTGACGTTTTGTGTGTTGTTGTCGACAAAAGTTACTTGTAGCGGTTCCGCAGCCGCATGTCAGCAAACCTGGTGCTGAAGTCGGAAGTTTTTTTGCGGTTAAGTAGACTATTGGTAGACCGGTAACTCTCGGATTCGAGAACCGAAATCGGAGTGGACATTTTACAGCCATGGGTATACTACCTAAGTCCTAAATGATTCGATATATATATATATATATTATCTGAAATCAGCATCGAAAGTTTTAATTAAAACCGAAAGTACTCGGCAACACCATTTTTTGGGAGAATGGGAACACTATATTTCGTCACGATTTTCCGCTGATCATTTCAGCAATCTCGTGATTAGCCAAGGCGTTGTGGTATCGGTACCAGGACGTGACCTATATTTGACATTATTATCTTCTTTTCTACTGATCGAGAGGTCGTTTTCAACAGTATCTCAATATCTGAGCTAAGTATACTTGACACCTTGAATGTACGATTTTTTTTTAGTATCCAACGTCGTTCAAATTTGTAAGATATCACAAATTTGAAGGGACTGATTGAAATTGAGACTCTTTCCCTATCAAACAAATCAATATATATAATTTATAATCCTTGTCATGCATTCTGAGGTTTTCACAGCATTCTTATTCGAGCTGAGGCATTGAAGAGTATAAAGACATAGTGTCAGTTTTTAATCTATAACAACCAATTAATCAATTGTTGTTTCTTGTTCAAAATGTATCGTTTTTGTATAAAGAAATCTTTTTTTTTATTAAATGCACGATTAAAAATGTAACGCCATAGTAAATAAAGAAAACAAGTCCAAATTGTCGCAATGCTGACGTTTATACCAAGAGAAAATTTTAAACCTTTTAGCTTTTCTGCATGTGGATAAAATACAGTGAAATCTTGTTTGAATTTCAATCTCTCTCATATCACAACACTGCAGCTGTCATGAGCCACGGTACGTAGTCAAAATATCTCATCACGGATAAAGCACTTGGAACACTTTTACGATGTCGTTTGATAATAACATGTTGTTGCATGTCGCGTCGTACCTTCGTCGTACCCAATTATAGAATTGCTTTGAGTAACTATTCAACATACCTTTCAATTATAGCTCAAATCATTTGGGAATATCGACATGTAACTCGGTGAAAATGCGCTGTTACTATGTAGTCTGTTAGTGAATAAGACGATACTTCGTTCCTATTTCGATATTGCAGGACGACTAGACCACAGGAGAATGATAGATTGATGAAGATCAAACCGACACGGCTTGTATAGAGCACCATATTCACTGATAAACTTATAAATAAGAAATTTCTCTGCACCCCTGCTTCGAATATATACCAGTAGAACGCAAACTGAATATTTTATATGAAAGAACAGAAAAAAGAAAATTAGTATTAAAAAGGTAGATGAATTGAAAGCTTTTAAGTCTGTGCATTGTTAAACAGAGGCTCAAATTAAGTGCTAGAAATCGTAAAGATGTACAGTATCGTTTCTATCTTATGCTTACTAGTTATTTCGGATTTTTCTCTTGGCGATGGGCAAAACCGATACCTGAGCTGTTCACAGCTGAACAGTTTTTGTATGGAAAGTGGGAGTTCCGTTGGTGGCCTTGAACCAAGCCCGTCTCATTTTCAACAAGGCTGTAGGCAAGGGAAGGCCGGCGCCAAGGGCGACAAAGGAGATACTGGACCTACGGGGCCGTCTGTGGAAATTGACTACGATGGACTGGAGAGAAGATTATTGAATAAAGTAAAAGGTGAGTTGACAAAGTAATGTCGAACGTTGATAAAAGTATTTTGATAATAATCGAAATCGAATTTACATTTATTTTCATTTTGTATTTTATGTACGGTATATCCCGAAACTTGTCTCCGACTACCTCTTCTCACCAAACTCCTGTTTCGTATTTTTATATGAATAGAAAATTATGCATAAGAATAAAAATAGTTCGTCCCTGCCAAGTCATCGTATTTGAAACGAGGCATGTAAATGTTATTAATGTAAGCATGCAACAAAGACGATATATTAGTAAATATGTCATAATTCATTTTCAATTTTGTTAATTTGCCGGTGCATTTATATTTTACGTCATTTTTCAATTTCTTACTTACGAAATTAGCTGGGAATAATATATATATACTCAAAATTTATTTTGTAGAAATGATCATCAATTGTCGAGTTGTGTATAATGACTCGTGTTTTGTTCTGGTTGGGGCCCGAGGTAACAAATACAGCAAACAGGATCTGGAACGAAAATGTGAACGCATCGGTGGAAAGTTGGCAAATATATACAACGAAGAACATCGAGTCAAAGTCAGTCAATATATTCGAAGTTTATTGGGCGTGTACGCTGAAGTCGCTCTTGGAATGACGTATAATCCACAGGTATGTATTTATAAAGTGATTTTGCTAAAATCAAGGTCACGCACACTGGCTCAGATGCAATTACAGACGTCATCAGACGTCAGGCAACGTATAATATTATTCAATTTTGTTCAACTCATTTATTTATTTCACATATATATGGTCTGTACGTTATCATCAATAATCCATTTCCGAACGAGATGCAACGGCGGATCGTGTTGTTTTGTTTGCATTTGAACTTCAATTTCGTCTCCACTTTCATTAAGTATAATACCCGAATAATAATAATAATAATAAAGGGACGAAAGACTCAACTTTCATTAACGAAATATGTCGAACCTCGCGCATTGATGTTCCTACCTGCGTGTCCTAACTCCCATATTATTATTTCACATACGTTAGAGGAGTAAATCCCAATCGGAACTCCTTGGTGGTCAAGGAGCACACAATATATTGCAATGCCAAATGTCCGTATATTGTAAAATTGCACGATTGAATTCAAACAGATATATTGAAATATATACTTAAACCTTAATACCAGATATACGTTTGAAATCCAAATCAGTAATATTGCAAAAACATGAAAAGCACAATATTCTCAACTATCGAATGGCTGCAGGAAACACGTCATACGAAGAAAGCTCTGAATAAAAAATACACTCTTTTCTACGATGAATCACCATCTGGGAAATTGTGCTAAAATGACCTATTTTCATTGAATTTTACATGCTAATGATACAAAGGGGTTAAATAACAACAAAATTCATAGTTATAATCAACATTCGCTACACTATCACTGAAATGTGAAGAGCCAGTCTAATAGTTAAGATGGCGGTGCATTACGCACTTGTAAATACTAATCGACGGGACACTTGAATCACCTCAGATGAACATGGTCATACAAATTTTAGGTAATGAATTTTGCACAACTTAGGTGATTATAAAATAGAACATATAAATTTCCTTGTCGCATGACAATGACAGTAAGGGAGTGGGAGCTCGCAGTCAACGGTGTACGACGGTTGAAATGTGAGGACTGTTAGCTTAAAAATCATTTAATTTTACGACCAGAAAAACTTCAACGGGAGTTTATTTTATTTTTGCAGGAAAATACATTTCGCTTGACATCCGGAGAAATAGTGCACATTCAATTCAATTGGCACCCAACTTATCCACTAAAAGACCAGATTCACCAAAATGGAATGTTATCTGTGCAACCAGACGCAGGATCGGCCAGTCAAGGGTTTTATAATTTTAAACCTAATCCCAGATCATTTGGGCTGTGCGAATATAGGATTTAGGAGCCCCGTCTTAAGTTTGAATATCGCACTCCTTCGAGAAAGTTGAAAATGTGATTTGCTTGATATTTTTTATTGGCGCTCTTTATTTTTGTGCATTTCACTATTTCTATAGAAATCCTATAAATCATTTTCGCTTGTACGCTGGCGATAAAACACAGTTGTGACTTCGTATCCATCGTAAATCAGTTGTTTCAAAAATCTAGAATTTCAAAATTTTTGAATTAGATATTAAAAACCTCCGGGTGTCGCTGCTCGAAAACCAGCCATGCCATCCACTATTTTCCTGCCCCAATAAAACTGTATAATTCTCATTTTTGCGTAATTTGTGCTCGAGTGTGATTTTTTACTGATTGGAAAAAATAAACTTGACGTGACATCTAGAACAGTGCTATCTAATCTTCGTAACTTTGTTTGAGTCGGGACTGTGAAGACAAGGTTTGCATGTTTCCGTTGGAGCCGGAGTCGTGTTTTAAATATTAGTATGCACCCTTCCTTTTAACAACTTGCACCCTGCAGGCATGATAAAAGAGAATTATCGAAACTCGGCTACTAATGTCCTACTGAAAACTCATCATAATCTATCATCGACATCGATCTATCATCGACTATCATCGACATCGACTTGCGTCGCGGGTATGTTGTTACGGACCGTCGAGACTTATTGCGGAAGATAACAATTACGGAATAGGATAGGATTTACATATTTATCCAGGGAAGGGATAGGAAAAGCCGACAAGACGGCTTAACCATATGGCGAACCACAGCATATGTTCCGGTTACCAGTCAATGATGTCGGGTATCGGATTAGTTAGTTATTGGACACGTTTAGTGGCCATAACGATCGTTTCAAATTTTTGTTGTTATTGTTATTGTTATTTGTCTCCGTCTCCATTTTTAAAAAATCGCTTTTCTCTTCGAATACTGGACCAATTGCTTTGAAATTTTCAGCGGTTAAAGATAAAATTTTTCTCCAGAAGGCTATTACTTTTTTTTTCACTATGACGTCATCAAAATTATTGCCATTGGGTGGCGCTACGTGTTCATATATTTGAGCATAGCTGTCTTGTTATTATTGGACACAGTTAGTGGACATAACGATCGTTTCAAAATTTTATTGTTATTGTTATTTGTCTCCATCATTTTCAAAAAATCGCTTTTCTCTTCGAATACTGGACCAATTGCTTTGAAATTTTCAGTGGTTGAAGATAAAATTTTTCTCCAGAAGGCTATTACTTTTTTTTTCGCTATGACGTCATCAAAATTATTGTCATTAGATGGCGCTACGTGTCCATATATTTGGGCATAGCTCTCTTGTTGTTATTGGACACGTAGTGGACATAGCGATCGTTTCAATATAATGTGGTTGTTGTTGTTCTTGTTTTTTGACACGTTTTTAAAAAGTCACTTTTCTCTTCGATTACTGAACCAATTGCTTTGAAATTTTCAGTGGTTAAAGATAAAAATTTTCTTTAGAAAGCTATTACTTTTTTTTCGCTATGACGTCATCAAAATTATTGCCATTAGGTGGCGCTACGTGTCCATATATTTGAGCATAGCTCTCTTGTTATTATTATTATTTGTCTCCATCATTTTTTAAAAAAATCGATTTTCTCTTCGAATACTGGACCAATTGCTTTGAAATTTTCAGTGGTTGAAGATAAAATTTTTCCCCAGAAGGCTATTACTTTTATTCATTTTAAATATTTCTGCTAGCTCTGTGAGATTTGTTTTTGTTTTGCTATGGCGTCATTAAACGTTCTGCGGGCATCGGACGCCATTTTGTGTCCTACTGAACTGCTTCGCTTGGTGTGAATATATTTGTAGACTGTGATCTGACGGTACGGTAAACCGTACTGTACTGCGAACACACGTGTCCATATATTTGGGCATAGCTCTCTTGTTATTATTATGTTGTTGTTGTTTTTTGACATAGAATATTATCGTTGTGAAAAAGTTGCCTTTTCTCTGATTACTGGACCGATTGCTTTGAAATTTTCAATGGTTAAAAATTGAATTTTTCGCTAGAACATGATATCAAATACGAGATAACTGGAGAACAAAACTATTTCAAACTAGGAAAACAATTAGCCTGTAGTATTATTCTCATTAAACAACCAGAATTACATTCGTTTACGGAAATAAAGCATTAAAATAATAACCTAGTCCTAATACATAAAAAATACCACACTGCCGGCAGTCTGACAAACCAACTAAATGGTAAGTTTCTCAATAGCAACTCCAGTGTTATGAATGAGAATGGGCATACAGAATAAAAATCCACGTAGGCCGTGACACGAGGCCGTTTATCTTTCAGTTTCATAGCGCACATAACGTAACTACCTGAAAATTAAAATGTTTCTTAGAAATTTAATAACAAATAATGCCTTGTTCCCATTTCCGAAAGTTGCACATTTTACGGAAAAGACGCGTTTACTTCAATAAATATGTGTTACCATATGGCATATACCATCTGTCCTATATTCTCTGCTTTTCCGGCGCCATAGGCCAATGAACGCAGACTTCTGCATGACGTAACAAATAAAATTGGTCAGCTGTAGGTGAATCTCCGTGGTCGGATGAATACCAGATGTAGTACTGCTCGCTTTTGCGTTGATTAGCCTTTCCATAGTCTTTTTCAGTTATTATTAGTTGAGTTATTCTAAGAAGGTGTTAAAAAGTATGAGTAAGCTATCAAACACTTGTATATTCATACCATAAATAGCAGTTTTAGTTGAGCACTAGCTCATAAAACGTTGTTAAATAGGTACAGTACGGTACAGTAACTCTAATAATATGTCACAAACAACGATATTTTCTCGCTTTTATGAAAGGTTTATGATTAATTTAATGACGATTCTTGACTATTCAGCAGACTAATACTATATAGACTACGGCATATTTAATTCAGAAAATAATTGCTGTTTCTGTAATGCACGTTTGTGTGAAAGAGGGGAAAATATTCCATTTTACTGATGTCAGTGAATGCATAGAGTCGACAAGAACTTGGGAAGCAATGATAAGTTATGCCGGAATTGAAAAAAAAAATAGCATTGGAAACGATTGAGAGTTGAGAAATCAAGTTGTAGATCGACAGTTGATGTTTTAAAATATAGTCTATAGGCCATAGGGCATTTCGGACTGTGATATATCGAAATTCAATGTAGATTTAGTCTATTATGCAAACACTGCAGGACTGTGTAGTACATTTAATGAGCATATACACGCTTATTGAGTACATCAGATAAAATGCATTATGTATGAGAAGTATTAGTCAGTATTTAGTGTTATTTTTACACTCATGCTGTTCCAAATATAATTTTCTTACCCATTTTAGATACTGTACTACAAAAGAAAACGGCAATGTCCCACCAATCCAACCTAACGCAGGCTCTAATCCCTGCTGCTATCAGCGCTATAAATGGATAGAACAAGAAGTCTTGAAGCGTAAAGTATATGAGAATCATAACAGTTGCAAACAGCTTAGATGGGCTATTTATAATGAAATACTTTTCTGCAATTGAAACTGCCTTTCAAACTAATGTTGAAGAACTCCATTGAGATTTTCCCTTTCATTTTTTTCTCAACTATGAAGATCTTTTGAGGTTAACGCGGCATTAATAAATAAAGCTAAGGAATTTGTTTGTGTAGTGTATGGAGAGAATATGAAGAATGTAAATGATACCAGGGCACGTCTTTTCAAAACTGGCAAACATATGAATTATACTCTTCCACCCAACAATGTTTCACTGAAGAGGCATGTATGCCAAAAGCAACCTAAATGGCACAGATTTCTGTTTTTGTATTGACTGCAAAAACCTCTAGTACACTTATGGAGGAAAAGTTGATTTTCTAGAATGTGGATTTTGGAAGCAATTCAGAAGAAAGTGAATCAGATATTGAAGTTGATTCAATAAATATTATTTATTAGTTTTTTCAGACATCTGTTAGTGTCGTAGTCATGTTTCTAAAAATAATGTTGCCTTTGTTCCGAATACACAACCACATAAACTAAAAAAAGACTAATTGTAGTATTTCTGTTCACTATGTTATGTACATACTGTATTCATTTAATTTCCTTGACTTTTCCGGTAAATTTTTAAGTGAGAAATAACTGATTTATTTGTGTTTTTGTGCTCACGATGTTAATTTGTGACAAAAAATAAATATGTTTGATAGCTTCTATAAAATGAATGCAACTTCTTATGCTGTTTATTGTTGTAAACTGCTTGTCTGAGGAAGTCTGATTTTGGACAGACAAGACGTTACAGAAATACATTTGTGTTAGTGTGCAGCAGGGCTCTCGAATTGCTTATTTTTTATGCTGTTGTAAACCTATGGTTATTGCTTTTCTGGTAACCCCGAATATTAAATTTTGCATCAGGATTGTGGAAAAAGCTGTAATGCGTTCAATATGTTCATTTTCATACAAAACTAAAGAATTTATTTAGTTACCAGATGTGCGTCACGAAACTCATTTTCTGGGCGTTCAAGGCCTCGTCTCACGGCCTATATCCATGGTAAGGATCTACAAGTGATTATTGTGGGGTCTGCGACGATATGACAGAGTCTGATCGATCTTTAATGATTGTTTCCAATCAAAAAGCCATTGCTTCTTTTTGGTTGAGCTTTGCGGACGAATATTCATTCCTGTAGGAAAAAGTATTTAAAATTTGATTGGCTTTTGCAACGACCTGCATGCGTGAGGCTGCTTTTTTCGCTCTTACCAATATGTTGACAAAATATAGGTCGAGACTGGCAGTGGAGTCGGACCTATGAGTTTGCTTGTCACAAATTGCTACGACAGTTGATAAATTGTGCAGTCGGAAGCAATCTCATCCAACACATTATTATCGTTCGTGTTATTGAATTGATACGGCACAGGATGGGGGTCCGTCAAAAATAAGATTCTAAAACATTTTGGCAAACACTGAATTTTAAGGCACCGCTAAGAATCAATGATCTGAACTTACCAAGCTCATTCCTCCTTTTTGGACACGTAGTGGACATAACGATCGTTTCAATATTATGTTGTTGTTGTTCTTGTTGTTCTTGTTCTTTGACACGTTCTTCGAATACTGGACCAATTGCTTTGAAATTTTTAATTGTTAAAGATAAAAATTTTCTCCAGAAGGCTATTACTTCTTTTTTCGCTATGACGTCATCAAAATTATGTGACTCTACGTGTCCATATATTTGAGCATAGCTCTCTTGTTAAAGATAAGATGCACCCATTGCTCTCTCTCTCTCTCTCTCTCTCTTCTCTCGTTGTTGTAAATACGAGGCGATTGCCAATCTATTTTTTTTGATAGCGGTATTTTTGCATTTTTATTTATGATTAAGCGGGAAGCAGACAAAATTCCTAACTGAATTTGCCGCGTCTATGTTTTTAAGCAACCGCCACTGGCGCCACCGACCGATATAAAACTGACGCGCGCAATGTAAACACATGTGTCGCTCGACCAGAAGCGCGGCCGTAGCGCGTGTAAACGCATCTTAAATCATTGCATCTGATTTAGAACTGTTATAAATTGTAGCTAGACATCATCGTCTTTATGGCCTTGAAGAAGTTTACGTATTCCCAGTAACTTGAGATGTACAAAAAAGAGATTCGATATTAAAGCCTACGGAATGCTATGAATGCCTGCAAACAGAAATACAATTTATAGACATATATAGGTTCAAATTTTTGGCATGGAGTACAAAACATACGAAACCCTATATTGATTCGTACAAATTCCGATTGTGCTTGTCCAAAATTTAGTTTAAAACAGAAATGTACGTCCAAGCAGCAGAGAATGTATTTAATCATGCATATATAGCAGCACAATACCTCTCTATAGAAGAGGGCACAACAATGACTATATTATGACCTCTTTTCCAGCTCTATTCCTAAGTTGATATAGCTGGAAAGAATTGTATTTTAAACTAACCTCTCATTTTTTGTCGGGGCAACACCAGAACGATTAAATATATTATTTAAAAAAAGGCGCCACCTGAGTTGTTAAATTCAAATTTCTGACTGAAACAATAAAACAATGCAAAAGAAACTAAATACCATATTTATATCATGGTAAACATATGGAGTTCGAGCCCGGGTGATGTAAGCTACCAATAGATAATTGAAATCACAGACTCGATTGATGTATTTTAGAAAATCTATGCCCCAGAAAAAGTCCTAATGTTTCTAAACGAGGTGCCCACCTGACTTATTCCATACTGCGCCTTCGCCATGCAGAAATCAAGGATGTGACGATCTAAATTCATCTAAAATTAAATAAATAGTTATAAGCCGAACGAAACAAACGTTTGTTGGACAGATGTTCACATTGTGAAATAATAGTCTATGATAGGTAAAAAGAAAGTATGAAATGCAAATTCTTGCTATGAGTGCCAAACTATGTGTAACTCTTGCGTGCTTAACAACGGTTAGAAACTTTACACAAAAACGCCTAACCCCGAAGTAACGCGAATTGTGTTTCTTCACACACCTTCGTCGGTATTTTTATTATATTTAATTGAACCTTCGTAAACCACAACAAAGGGTAGTCAAGCAGTAGAAGTTATTTGTTAATTTTCATAGTAACAAGAAATTGTATGTTTGTTATGATACGGCGTTGCGAAAATCTTCAGAGAAATATATGCTTGGGTCGCCGCCGCGTGACCCGAATATGGGATTGAAATTTTTGACTAGTACCAAAAATTAATATTTTGATTAAGATCAAAAATCGCCGCTGGTTTGGCCTTTCACGATTATTGGCCATTTTCGACTTCAGAGAGCGGGCAATTTATAAAGTATGTAATAGAAACTAACAATGTGTACAGTTTAGCAAGAATATCAACTGTGGGCTCCTTGTGAATTGTGAAGTGGGAAGAGTCTATCTCTTCTAAACATAGCCTCTTCTTGCGCGCCTGTAGCTGCTTGTCTACAGTCTTATTAGAAGTGTGAAAATGTGGATACAAACGATAAAATTGTACATATGTATGCGATCTCTTTATTTCGCTTACTTCATTGTTACACTGGGGTGCAATTTCGTTTGTAAAAAAGAGGAATGTATAGAGGGCGCTACAGAGTCCCTCCCGCCTTTTGTTTATCTCATGCCTGATGGCAGTCCCATATCTGACGCAATTTCAAACTAAAAATCCACAGAAAAAAGTTTGTATGTATCTGTACAAGTTTTTAGAGCTTGCTGAGTAATGTTGTCGGTGATCGGCTCAACAAGGCATTCCGATCAAATACTTTCGCAGAAGACAAATAAAATAAAAACTCGATCGAAGATATATAACCGAGAAATCTAACATGGGAAAGTCATTGGGGATAGTGACAGATTATTGAGATCCTACGACTTTCCAAAGAAATGACGCCATTTTCCTTCCTTCAATACCTTGCCTATACGATTGTTTTTGTGGCCGCGGGAAATGGCACACCCCTATCCCGGGAGAGCGTTGCAAATCTCTCGCATACGTTAAACAATGGTAGCAAAAGGGGGCCCGTTATAGTGGTTCCTGATGATGAGTCTACAACAAATACTACTTCTTTGATTCCCAGTTCTGATACGAATGAAATTTCCATAGACGACGTGTTATCAGAAGATAGCTCACAACTTAAACAGAGACTTCCGCTTTCCTACCAGCTACATATGCTACGAAATCTGCGAACCTGGGCATCCCACATAAAGGTAAGTCAATAGCATCGCATATGCTATATTTATGTAAATAGCATATGTTTTTGTTTTTAGTTATACAGCAGGCACGGGCGCCACTGCAAGACGGTTCATAGATGTAAACAATATAGGGCTGTTCAGTTACAGTCAGGTTAATTCCATTCCAACATTAATAAAGCTGAAAAGTTGTTTCCGAAGCTTATTTTATTTTAAAAAATTTAGGATACTTTGCTATTCCATAGTCATTGTGGCATCCCGTATAGTTTATTTCGAATTTAATATATTTCTCTTTATATAATTGTGTTTAGTTAATAGGTAAATGTTTAATATCGTTTTATGATTTGTGACATCTATTTTATTTATTTATTATGTCATATCGCAAATTAGTTTGACACGACGAAAATGAATATCTGAATCTACAGGAAATATCGCGGAACGACGTCTCTGTTCTTGTCGAATTGTGTCAATCGAATATTTAATTTTTTTGGCCTGTTTCAAATATGATAATTATTAGAATATCCGCCATTTTAGGACTAAAAATTCAGCGCATTTTAGTCAATGAATGTCAACCCTGGAAATTGTTTCAGAGATACCTCAAACAAATTGACTGTAGATCGACTTCACAAAAGATCACAACTCCAGAACGATGTGAAAGTGTGCGATCGAAATCGTTTGAAAACATGGTTATGTACATAGCTCCTCCGAAAAGAAACAGCGCATATTCTGTGGTGGGTTATATGTATGTAATATTACTCTTTTTCTTTTTAACTTGCTTATAATGCCAAGTATAAACATAATACCTAACAATAAAACGATCTGTCAGGAAAACTATATAAAACTTACAATTTTTAAAGACGCCGCGCACAAAACAGTTTTAAAGCATACTGTACTTCTAATTGTTGAAAATTGTAGATATCAAATACGTTTAAAATCGGGAAATTTGCATATGAATGAATAAAAAATTTCTACATCAAATAAATAACAAAAAAATTTGGACTTGCTTTGTTAAAAATACTGACTATTTTATTTCAAGAAATTGAAAGGAATAAACATGTTGTGCTGATAGTGTGAATAAATCAGGGGTGTGCAAATTTTATTACAGGAGGGCCAGATACAAGTAACTGGGTGAAGCCGCGGGCCGCACCTTTATTTAAGATAATCTTTCTAGTAGTTGCATGCACAGAAAATTGTTTCCTTTTGTTATTGATTTTACGACATTATTGGGGGTCTTTGCAGAAATGGTGAGTTGAAACGCATAAATTTCTGAAGAAAGCTATTTAAATATCATGCCACATTTTAACTTCGAACGAATTCAGTGAGAAACACATTTTTATAACATCGTGTATTTTGCTAGCTAGTTTTGCTAATATAACAGTGGCACTCGGGTACCGGTATAGGCTTTGTGACGCAATGAAATTGGAATTGCTCGCACGTACCAGATTAACTAAACTAAAAACTCATTCCGCGCGCACACAATTCAAAATTGGCACTCTTCCGCGGGCCGCTTAATTTATCCTGGTGGGCGCAGTTTGCACACCCCTGATTAGAACTAGGAAAGTATTTATTTTTTCGTTTTCAGATTCTTCCCGACGGCGAGTTGTATGATTCAGCCCAGCATCATGCGGTAGCTGTGGTTGATCCATTTCCGGAAGCGGATTTTGGGCACCTTGTTTTTGTTTTTTATATTGACGGATCAACTCGATTTTGGTGTGAGAAGAACAATCACAAATATATGGGTATGGGGTTTGTGGATTGATAGGAAGCGATCGCTCTTTCAAAATTAGAAAGAATAATAGATCTAAATACTAGGTTTTCGTTTAAGCTACAACCTATAGATGATTTTATTCAATGATTTATAATGAACTGATATTATAATTATTTGATGAACTAATACAAATCATGCTCATTGGTTAATGAATTTTAGTCAACTCTCACCGACAACAAAATAAGTTATTTAGGCGCGATTCAATAATTGTATATAGGCAAGTCCTGTGGAAGATTTCCCCAGTAAATATGATTATATTTCAATGTGGTTTTATGGTAGAGTATAATTTTTTACAATCAATTGGTAATATACCAATAATACTGGTTTTTAGGGGGTGATTCAAATTCAAAATATTAATTGTCCATCAGGTTTGTACAAGTGTTACAATTTTTATTCAGAAAGAGAAATGAGGAATCGTTTATTTCAGTTCCACAAAATTTTGAAACCCGATCTAATTTTTTTTCATTTGGTCAAAACGCAAAACGGATAATTCTTATAAAATGGCCATGACTTAATGTTATTTATATCAGTCTCCAGCCTAAAACTCCCCTAGTATTTTGAAACCAACAGAAATGGCGATTAATCGAGAACATATATGCAAAATAGGGAAGTATAGCATGCCTGATGTCTAATATGACATCATTTTACTGGTTTAATAGTTTAAGGCAAATATAACTCAATGATATAAGTTGAAAATATTCTGATCATTATTTTTTTTTCAGGCTCCGGTCTATGTCTTATTCGTGCACAAAAATCGCGATGTTGGAACAACGTACGAGTATCAGCTTCTGAAACTCGTAAGGATTATCAAATAAAAAAATGCGAAGTGAATTTTATACCGTTAGTTTCTGATTATTTTCAGGAAAGCACAGGTACCATATAGAGTTGTTTTATTGCAAATCTATCTGTCTTATCTGTTATCTTGTCTTATCTGTAAAAACATAGTTATGATGCAGAAGTTTGAGTCAGTATTAATGTTTCACCTTATAAAATGTATATATGGCCTCTAACGTAATTGATTGTGAGCTAAGTATGCTTAGGCCACTCTGTAATAGCCACTATTTTTGCTCGATTATCTAGTATTTTATTGTAAATTTCAGAACACGGGAAACGACAAGAACTAATATGTATACATAACCTTGCTGGTTTTGGTCCATGTCCTGCTGATTTGAACGTAACGTCGAAGGTTGATGAAAGATGTGAATTAAGAGAAAACACAAAACAATGTTATTTGAAGGTATTGGAAAGTATTGAACATTGTATTGAAATCGTTTAGGCAACCATAAACAACAAGTGTTCTTGAAGTATTTTTTAGTTTCTTTCAATATTCAAAAAATGCGGCATGAAATCTCGTCTATATGCAAATGATGTATAATTAGATTGAAATAGTTATACTTACTCGTCATTAGCCGCAGCTGAAATATATTATTTTTGAAAAAATCAACTTATGAGAACAGGCGAAAAAGATCTGATGCTCCCATGAGGGTATACCTTATTTGTTTTAACTATAACCTCTGTACCATTTAAACAAATGATAAGATAAGAATTCATTTGCTGAATTGTAGTTCTTGTGAAAGTGAACTGCTAGAACCGGAGTTTGCTCTATCATAAACGTAGGCTGTTTATTAATACATGTTTCGGATTTGAAGAATCATTTTTCTCAAAATAAAAGTTGTGAATTATACATATTCCGCCAAGTTATCTAGATCTAGATTCAGATATAGATATATGACATTGAAGTAGAAATTATTTACTGGCTTTTTTTTTTTCAGAAAACTGCTCCCGAAAAGCATCGTCCTTTGTTGTGTAAGCTTTACGAAATTTGTGATCATGCTGTAACAGTATTCGGAGGATGGAATGAAATGTCCATGCGTGTCAGAAACGAAGAGAATGTTCGTATGATATATAAAATGTTACGACGAAATGGATTTCTCAAAGATAAAATCCAAATTTTTTACAACGGAAATGGAGACTTAGAATGTAAGTATTGGACCTTATTCACTCGGACGAACAATTTTCCCCGTTGATGTCTATATCCGAATTATTATCGTATTAATATCATATATATATATTTAAGAATGTTCGGGTATTGCAAAATTGTTTGCGTAGAATTTAGTGCTGTATATACCCCGAATATTGTGGCAAGCAGGGCCGGATTCAGACGACGTGAGACCCTCGTTTATGCCATTTGCGAGGCCCTATTACGCAATTATTACGGTAAAAACCGTCAATTACTTTTAATAAATATATTATGTTTTTAATGTTGAAAATGTAGAATATTTGAAATTTAGACAATTTCATTTATTCGTCCGAATTTGATTTATTAACCTTTTAAAGAGTAAGTTATTAGCCTGATTAAAAAATTATTCAAATGACACTTTTATAAAATTTTAAACCGGCTTTATTCTGGAACAAGCCTTTACAATTTTAGGCGAATTAAATATCAATAATGGGTAAAATTTGAAAGCCGGAGCCCCTAAGCATCAACCAGGTTTCATATATCGATCTGTTGACTTGAATTACCCCAATTCGAAGAATCTTCAATAATTCTGGTATAGTACTCATGGCGCGTTTGTATATATATAAAATATTAACCATAGATTATATAAATATTATGATTGTGTGTAGAGTTTCTAAATATTTGTTGATTAATTTCATAGTAAGCGGTATGGATAAATATTTATTTGTCGTTTTAAGTTTTTATTTTTATAAATTATTTTGTTTCAGTGGAAGCAGATTACACTGGAGGATTGCCAGCAACTGAGAAATCTGCAATTCGTCATCACATTTCTACACTCTGCTCTTCTGAGTTTTGTGTGGATTCTTTTGTGATATACTTGAACGGGCCCTCTACATCGGATGGTGCAATTTTACTCTGGGATAAAAATGGAGACGGATTGGTACGTTATTTCAATTTATATCATCCAAAATATTTGGGCATCTTTACTTGATTAAATAA
Source organism: Styela clava (assembly GCF_964204865.1). Classification (NCBI taxonomy): domain Eukaryota; kingdom Metazoa; phylum Chordata; class Ascidiacea; order Stolidobranchia; family Styelidae; genus Styela; species Styela clava. The sequence continues at coordinate 12,358,541 of NC_135260.1, read as the reverse complement.
TCCTCATTTAAATCACTATCAAAGTTAATGAAAAACCTGGATTCAGTCAGCCAAATTTGGCAGTATGCACTATTAATTGGATTGGAAGGTAGTTTTGTACTTTTTCTTATCCAGTACAATAGATAGCGTTTGAAAAAAAAATTTAGTGAAAATATATCATATTTTATAAAGTAGTTATCTGTCATATGCACTCCAATTAATTATTCGCGCATATATATTTTTCGAAAAGACTCCAAGCCGTAAAACGACTTTATACAACAGTAGTTTGCTTGTAGTTAAATTGGACTCGATTTAATCATTCTTATCAATCTTATTTTATTGAAGTGCATCTAGATTCTAGACCCAAATAACAAAAACGTAACAGTTGTTGGCTAAATTCAACAAATGGCACAAACTCAAAAACATTTTTGTGATTCATTTTCACTATACTTCCACTATATTTCTTTTCATATCTTGTTGTCCACGGGAATGGGACACGAATTTTTTTATCGTTTTTAGAAAAATCGCTTTCCTTAAACTATCACCTTTTTTTCTAAATTTTCTATGAATGCTATGAGATCTGATATTTCATCCAAAACTGCCCTATGCCGTATGATTTTCGGGAATTGACGGCAAAACATTTCGCAATGGACTTTGTGTAATCGTGTCCATATATTTGAGCATAGTTCTCTCGTTAGTGATATATAATTCTGAATTTTTAAATTTAACAAAGTCAATAAATTTGTCGTTTTGTATAACTCTTTGTACACGTAGTTGTACTTAGTAGACGCTAAACCTAAGTTTAGACTTTTAAATTTTTTATTGAAAATTTAGTTCCAACGGGAATCCCATGGGATGGGATGGGACAGGAAAATATGTCCCATGGACAAGGCTGGAAAAATCTCATTTTGTTTTCCTAACGGTACACCTGTTTCTTGAAGTTTACCTAATTAACAACTCCAAATGTCCAAGATTGACGTCATTGGCCATCGGCAAAATCAAAATGGAAGATTTTCCCGTGACGGAGAATATAAATAATATGTTGATATTAGGTCAAATGTTTACCTTATCCTAAGAATATTCCAAAAACATCCTCTTGAATTCTAATCGACTGAAAATAAAAAACAAACCACAATCAATCACATGCACGACCGCATGCAAAATAAATATTGCACCATTAGTTACATACTTAATAATCAAAATCAATCAATATTTAAAATATTTCTGGTATATACAGGGTGGGACAATAAATTGTTATCATTTTATTTTTTCAAAATGGTAAAAAAAATTTGGCCCACTCTGTAAATATAGCCTACAGAATTAGCACCGCAAATCATGCTGTAGAATATGTTTTGCAATTGCAAATATTGGACACAAAGGGGACTTATGCATCGTTTTCTTATTATGTTGTTGGTATTCTTCTTCTTAACATTCTTGTTACTGTTGTGAAAAAAAAGCTTTTATCTTCAACTACTATAACAATTGCTTCGAAATTTTCAGTGGGTAATTAAAGGCTATATTACTATTATTTATTTAAAAAAAATCGCTTTTTTCTTTAACTATACTTGACCAATTGCTTCGAAATTTGCAGTTGGTAAAGATTGTTCTTGTCGCCGAATAGTTATTGCTATTATTCATTTCAAAATTTTTATTATGCTCCATAGGATTCGTTTTTCACTTTGAGGCCTTGTGTGAAGACGTCACCAAAATAAAAAGTGCGCATCGACGGCGGTTTCAACAAAGTCGTTTTGTTTTTGACAAGTAGACGGTACTGTGAATGATTTGATACTACTTGTCAATATATATTCGAGCATTTCTCCCATGCCTCATTCAAAACACTGTTATATAGAAGCTGATAAAAGAATTCTCGTTTGGTTGAAGGCGCGGTGCACTTGTAACGTTCACTGGTTAGGCAACACACCCAGCGGTCTTCTGCGTAATTGCTTGATTGGAGTTCTTGTATGACCCGTATCCGCAATTATTTTTATTGACGCATTCAAAAGTTCATCGCAGAATTATAATTGTTTCTCACTGTTCGCCTCAGCGTTTTTATAGGCCTAAATTGGAGCCACAATTGCATATGGAAAGGTTGCAACGATGTGCCACTTATTCCAAACCATTAAAAATACGTAAGTCCGGTAAAATAGGGTGCACTTTGATGACCGACTAATATTAAATAGTACACAGAGCAATATCGTATTATCGATAAACTTGAAAAAAATCTGAACAACACTCGAAACCAAACCTTATACCCCCATTAAGATGATACCAATTAGAGCAGCCCTCTCGAAGTGATTCACGTCGGTAGAGGACAGGCAGAGACTAACTATTGATAAGACAGATCTTTGATAACAGGAGAGTAGTGTTCAAATGTAAGAACAATTGGATACAAATGTAACCACTGTACTGAATATTATATGGCAATATGCACCAAATATCATTCGAACATGTTCCTTCCCTTAAAAAATGAAAAACAAATAAAAATTAGGCAGAAATATCGGGGCATATGAGAATCTGGTAAATTAAAAAAAAATAGCTTCTAGCGACTTCACCCCATATTTATGTTCTGGAAATGTGAAATATATTGTTACGTTAGTTTTAGATTTCAACAACAAGTGACTAATTTTTCAGAATAACAACAAAGACCACTCAGAATACCGAAAACAACATTTGGCGCTACAGCACTCCATTTACTTACGGTTTCTTATTATTTCAGGTCGACACAGAAGAATCATACACGGCACAAGAAGTAATTTCTGACGTTACAGGATGCGCAGCGAATCAGGTTATTTTGATGGTCGACCAAAGTTATTCTGATGCAGTCGTTTCAGAATTAAAATATTTGAGAAAAAGAACAAACCAACTTGACAATGTTGTGCTAATGACCAACGGAGAATCATCGGAATATGCGCAAGGACAAACCGCAACCGGACACTGGGGAAGACATTCGAAAATAAGAAGTATTTCGTGGGGAATTGATGTAAGTTTGTATACGGTATTCTCTGAAGCATGGTTATTCAGATATTTTGTTTACAAATTTTTAAAGAATGGTAACATATTCATTACGAATGGAGAGAGTTTTATCATAATAAAAATTATTTTAGACCCGTTTTTTTAACAAATTTTTGGATCTTGTTCAAGCCTTTATGTCGGATCTGGGCTTTAGTTCAATATCAGTCAACAAATTTTCGTTCAAGCATAATTCGAAGTCATAAATTTTTTAGAGAAATTCACTTTCAGCTTAAAGTCAAAATTGATAACCGATTGTTTGACTTATATCGTTGATTTGCTTATAGCTTTTTTGAAAGTGGACTATTATATAAATTTCATAAGTTTAATTGTTTCAAATGACTATTATAGATTCGCTTCATCCGAGCTCTGGATAGTCATAATAAGGACCACAATTCATATACTACTGAATACTATTAGTACTTGTAATCGAAATCTATCTAAAAGCATGGCGAAAGATAATTGCTAGATCGATTAAGCGGAGAGGAATAAGTCACTGCTTCCTTTAAGATGGTTTTCTTTAGGCTAAACTTCGAGCAAAACCAACCACACTTTCAAGTAAATTATTAGTTCGCCTTCAATCCTGTCTATTTTATTTCTATGTTTATTTATTATTTTTTGCGTAACCCACGAATTATATCATAACACAGACTTTATAATGCATTCCCTTTGCAGGGCATGGGTGTCAATAGTTCAACCCTTATCAATCGTAAATTGGCGGAACAATATACATTGTACGGAGCTCCAGTAGTGAAGGGTCTTCCTCGGTTTTTCCCTAATTTTGATCATTTGGAGAGGAATTTTATGGGATGTCAAAATTTACCACCCTCGAGATGGATTCTTCAATTTCTCAGTGACGAAAATTCAGATACGGAAAACTGAACATTTGTAATTTACGGAGAATCAATTTTAGTATTGTCAGACACTGTCGGACGAAAATTCGCTCTCAGAAAACTAAACTCTCAGTTAATATTATATTCATCAAGTTGTATTTTTGAATTTTGTACATAGTTCATTTTCCAATGGACGCGGGTGCTCGTATGAAGAACCTTAGATAAGCATTGTACTTTATAAGGCTTCACATTGACAATTCATGTCATCTTTTCTCTAAGACGCACCTCATTGATATTCAAATCAAAATGTCGTTTTTCAGAATTTATTCCAAAGAAAAATTTGCCTTTATAATAAATTAATTAATAAATATAATTAATTCAAACTTTCTAGAACAAATAAGTACACACCACATATGAAACTTAGATCCTATTATTCGACTCCGTTCGGTTTGTATATGCTTTGGAATTAACGTACAATTGCATTTATTTTGCATTGGTCAGAAACATGCGTTCTTCAGTTTTAATTTTAATATGATTTTTATATAAAGTATATTTGTATCTGACAATGAGTATCTCTCAGCTGACCTTAATATTGTATTGTAAATGTTTGTAATTATGAATTAAAATGTAACATATGAAATTTTTTATGACTATTGTAGTTGGGTCACATTGCTGGCTACGGATTCACTACACTAAAGCAGAACATCTCAGTCTAGTTCAGCACATTGTCTCACATATTTTGGTAGCGTTGATTAGAAATATGCGAATCGAAATCATATCAGCTTGTCCACTGTATAGCTCAAGTCTACACGGGGTGGGGAAAAGTTGGATGGGCTGAAACAATTATTCCAAGCACTTTCTACACATTTGTTTTGAAATCTTTAAATCTTTTCAAAACCAAAATAGTCGGCCAGTCTCTTGTGCTCTCCGTGTCCACCCTCGATTTTCCAGAGGTATACTGTAGTTGTCAGTATAGCATCGAAACAAAGACCGTCGTCGATCAATGTAGCGCACAGCCGTTTTATAAACCGTTAATGAATTTCTTACTTCGCAATATTTCCCTTATAGTTGGATTTGGATTGTCTTTTGGACCAGGCTCTGGCGTATAATAGAAATCAATATGTGTTGGATATAAAAGACCATCATCACGTGTAAGAACAAGCGGAACCTTGATAGGTTCTTTCACATATCTCCAATCCGGCTTTATTTTATCGATCTCGGGTACAACACAGATTAAACATTCTTCACACCTGAAAAATATTTTTTTCGTAAGCAGCACACCCATGTATTACAAGCAAAGTTCTGTACTCTTTCGCAAACTTCGATACTAGCGCATTTAGGAGATCGAGCAAGAGTATTGACCTTTAGCAACACGGCATAGTAAGAAATCGTAGTTTCAAACACCCCGGTGCCGGTAGTCGGAGTCAAGAATCTTAATTCCACAGATTTAGAATTTCATATCTTTAATGGTGATGTGAGGCTTCAAAATTTTCAATCAAAGTATGTTATACTAGACGTTCTTAGCGGTCTCAAAGCAAGACTTGCCCACGCCCGAGTTTTTGCTATCAAAACCTGATTTTCTCAAACTTTTTTGTACTTTGATCTGGAGAGGGAGTCAAAATATTTATTATCCGTATCCGGGGAAGAAATTAATTAATTAATTTTTCTAACCCAGAGTCAGAGTCGATGGTAATTTTTCCCCGACTTTACTATGTACAATTTTTTTTTTCATACCTGTACATTGTATTCGCCTCCACCGTCGCAAACCAAAGCGTCAAATTTGGAGTAAAATTTTCACCGATTAATTCAACCATTGCCATTTCTCCCCCGCCGTTAATCTGAAAAGATATATTTGTAATTTATATAAAAATGGAAGAATTTTGTTTCAGTATCCATTATTACTTATCGATTTTAATCGCTAAGTATGTTGTAAGGTATTTGTCTGTTTGTCTGTCTGTTTGTTTGTTAGATGCACGCAATATCTCACGAAAGCGAGATTGAATCTGCTCCAGATTTTGCATGTGCATTCATCATATGTCGGACCAAAAGCCTATTGATTTTAGATGAATTATGTTGTATAATTAGCGAGGTATTAATTAATTAGTGACGTGACACATGGTGTCACTATGGAGTAAGAGCGCTGTTTTGGCGGATCCCCTAACTTTCGATCGATAAGTCTTCGGTCTCTGACCGATATTCTCGTTCTCAACATCATGATATAATATAAAATTATATGACACTATTACAAACTTCATTCGATCGTATATACCGAAAGGGCCCAGCCAAACCGCAAGGATTTCATTCCTCAAAATCTCAGAAACCGTGATAATTTCATATGTCGCTGTAGACCACTGGGTTAGCTGGGGCCTTATTCTGTCTAAAGATATGAGATACCTCGAAAATAAATTTGAAAAGTGTACATTAGAAATATGTAATCACCAAAATTTGGTCTACCCAACTATCAATTATAACAAATGGAATATAGAAATGTCGTTCATAGAATAATTGATTGATTTCATTAGTAAACAAAATCGCTTGATTAATAAACCAGGCTTTCGATCAGTAGAAGTAGACAGACTGTTGCTGTTGGAGTCATCAAGGAAACTAATAAAAAGCCCGGGAGTGTGAAAAAACCAAGGCAACAGAAAAAGACAATTAAAAAAAAACGGAAAGAAGTGACTGGAAGCATCTAGCGCCCATCAACAACCTAAAGAGCAGCTTTACCAAATATATGTTTTACTGTGAAATAGTGGCACATAGCTTGCTTTGAATCATTCTATTTTGGAAGGACAATGCTTCAACTATAACTTTGCTCGAACATTTACATTTAAAAAATTAATTAAGATTCGGCACTCTAATTAGAAAACACTTGGTTGCCTACCTATTTACTACACGCATAAAACGACGCAAATCTGGCTATCGCTATATTCTTTATACAGTATATACACGCCATTCATCTTCGTTACAACATGATAAGTATGTATTAAATGACTTTCAGTTACCTGCAAAGAGTGCACTACGGGAACGGGGGTTACTCCAATGCTATTTGTAATATGTAAAGCACTATCGCTCCAACAATACTCGGCCTTCTCAGTAGAGATTATAGTCCAGCAAGAGCCATCATTCAGTCTATCCATATTGCCATTGCGAGAGTTCGGTGTTGCCTGGTCGTTGTTAAACAAGTAAATATTTAGTATTGAAGGTAAAATAACAATGAATTTTTATATTTTGGAAATTAAAGCTTTATTAAACATCATATAGGAGTAAAAGTTTTTGCGAGAAATGAAGCATAAAATTGCCAGCGATTTCATATCTATCAACTATATTCTACAATCAGCAAATTTCGAAATACCTTGCCCTAAGCCAGGGGTCAGCAACCTACGGCCCGCGGAGCACTATAATTCGGCCCGCGACGCTTCACCAAATTATAGTAACAAAACATCCGTTTTGACGAATATATTCTTTAGACTAAATTATATTATAACCTAACAATTATATAATTCACAATTGCTCGTTTAATGAGCATATAATTTAATTATAATTAAGCAAATGGCAACAAAACGCAGAAAAGCTGCAAATATTCAAATAGGATTTTATGAGATGCAATGAGAAAATAAATCTATATTCTATTCGAGAGATGTATCACTGCTTGATTTTCATTATAAAAAGTAGCATCCGATCGAATTTTCAACTTTCTAAAAATATGTGCGCTCGCTAATGACTTGCAACCTTGATTTTGGCCCGTGAGCGACAAAAGGTTGCCGACCCCTGCCCTAGACGAAATTCTGGTGGGAAGTATTTCATCAAAATCGGTTTGTTTTATTCAAGCTAATACATGAAGTTCTCCCATTGTTGTCATAAAAACAAGTACTGTATACTTTACGTACCATTGATTATTGACAGTGTGCTTATAATACGGTGCGCATTATAGTCTGTAAATCACCATACTTACTCCAAGTACTTGCTATTGTTTGTAAACTAATATTGGCTTTGTCTAACTAAATTCTTATCTGACTTACTGTATGAGCGATGACTTTATCCTGAGAGAGACATAAATATTGCCGTTTTGTGTTATGTAGAAACATTGCACATCTATGAAGCTGTGATATCGGTTCGTCCGTATCAATAATTGCATCTTGCTTGTCGACCTTTCTTATTACCTGCCGGAGATAAAGTACTTTGAAAACTGCGAATACGTTGTGGATTACTAGATTATTATCACAATATCGAATCCTATATATGAATACTTAATCTCGGCGTTTGAGACTACCTAATGGTAATTTATCGACCAGGTCGAAAATATCGTTTCATCCCATTTGTACCATGCTCGGCTCAATCCTATTCTACGTTTCCCATACTTTCCTTAATTGTAAGAATCTCACTTAATGTGAATACTCTAACTATTTCCCTACCTAAAACATCGTAACTATCGTAACTCCAAACATAGCATGGATCCCATTTCATATGATTACTTTAACCATTTTAACACGAATTTCATATCTATACTAACCAGAAAAAAGGGGGACAAGACATTTTTGAGAAATTATCGATATAAGGTAAATTCAATGAGAATTTTGTCTCATTAGTATAATATAATTGAAAGCAAATTTCTTACTTGTAAGAGGAAAAAATCATAATTGGGTTAGTTATTCCACTAATCTCTGAAAGAGGCTACGTTGCTCTTAGGAGCCTATGCCGGAACCGATATACCAAACCATCTATTTTTGCGTGAGTTCGATTTAGGGTTTCGCAATTCTAATTTTTTAGTTACTTAGTTTCATTTTAAATATAGGAGAAAATGAGGTTTTCAAATAATTACTATGTGTTTGAATCATATTGTTTTGATTACTTATTAAATTGAATTCATCACTTACTATTCTCGGCAGTGCAATCCCGGTGACGGAACAAACTAGTTTTACAGGGTTTCCGTAATGAATATATCCGTCTAATGATTCAAATTTATTTTTATCGGCTTCGTCTTCTTTTGCTGAATAAAACAAATTCAGCAAAAATTGAATGCAATGTTCAGGGGTCTAATCGCATTCCATTCAGCTTTGTTTACGAAATTCGAATAAGACTCTGTACCAGCAGTTTGGAAAGACCGGATTTTTTTTATCCAGAATTATATAGACGTTGTTGGCTCAACGTGGTAACATGGAGATTTTTCAGAGGTAGATTTACAAGATGACTTAGGAAATATGTTCAAACTTGAGACTTATGTCAGTGTGGCTTCACTAAAGTCTGTTCGAATGAAATCAAGTTGCAATTTATCAGTGATAAAACAATCATCATGGGTGAAATGATATTTATGCCCTAAAAATCAAATAACAAACCTAGGTATATTGAAAATGCTCCCCACTGTGTTGAACTTGCGCAATATCCTCGTCTTGTTGCAAATAGATATCGAGTTGAAACTGTTTGAGATCGCAAGCGATTGAAGAACGAAACTTTTGTTCCAGATGCAATGCATACTGAAATACAATAACAAAAGTTTGATCGTTTAGAAACGGGTGAATAAGCCAGTCAGAATGCACAAATCAAGCTTTCATTATTCAATGTTCACTATCAACTTCAACAATGTATGCCTTGGTATCAAGATGTATATATATATATTATATATTGTTTACATTTACTGCAAATGAAAAAATTATGAGTTTCAACTTTACAATTGACTATAATATTCAAACTAGTACAAAAAGTGTATTCGAGCAAATGCATGTACCTAGGCAGCTTACTCCATGCAATTAGTTGCTATCATCTTATATGCATAGAATCGATCAAAGAAAGGAGGTGTAAATGGCGAATAACGAAGCAACTTTCTCTTTTTTATGGCTCCACCTCATGCTATTTTTGGTCGTTTACGTTTTATCCATTCTTCAAGATATCTCACCAATTGTATAGATTTTCAAATTTAGGAAAAATAATGATAGATCAAAGCTGTCTCACATTCCGGATTTTTGACGCTCTGTTTTTTCTTGCTTGGTTTAGAAATAACTTTTATTCGTTGCGAGAGAAATCTACCAATTTCAGATCCATCTCCATAAAACATTTTAACGTGAAGTTGAAAGTGTTTTCTTTTGTCTGAATCAGGTGTGTGAAGGTTTCTTGCTGCGGCATAATTCTAAAAGTAGATGTAGATGTGAATAAGAGAATCGGCATTTCTTTTGACATGTTGAAACGTGCTTGAAGGAAGAGCATATATTTCTATATCTTAAATTTTATTTTGCTAGTTTAAATATATATTTAACCTTTGTTGTGTCCAAGTGAAGTTGTTGCAAGTCTCCGCCTCCTACTCCTATGAAAGCACAAACATCGGATGCTTTAGTGACGGTAGATGGCGCTGGCGAACCTATTGCAGCAGGCGAGGGCATTGGTGATGACGACGAAGCAGATGATGATATTTTTCTCCTCTGTTTGGTTTTCCAACCACTTCCAAATAAACGAATGCATGGTGGAGGACAAAAAAATCTGAGAGAATAAAAAGATTCGGATCAACGGTATAGAATATGTGGCACTTTGAGATGAAAAGAGCAGAGTTATGTGGCCACTTCTTCTGTTATGAAGCGTTTTTCATGAAGTGACATGAATATCTTTGAAGTTTGCGTTCATTAAAGCACAAAGATAAATAATTTTGATAAATTCTTATTTTTTGGGTGCGTGTAAAAAATTTTGACTGAAAATTTCAATCGTCTATTTTATGCTTAATTTTTTCATTATTTCATATTTACATTCTCCTGCCGAGGAGACATAATTAATATATTGGGTTTGCTATGCGGGCACTTCCGATTAGACATATCGGATCCGATTTTTGTTCAGGCAAACAAAAACCGACCTTCCTAACCAGAGCATAATAAATTGGGTAAGTTATAAATCAGACAGAATCTAGTCATTTTACACCATGACCTCATGCTGCAGTGTTCAACATGTAACAGAATGAAAAATACCTTTTTTCAGATCCGTAAGATTTCTGGACAACTTTTGCATGAAGAATAATTATTCTCATTTCATCCCTTCTTTTTAAATATCTTCGTACAATATCTCTCATCATACGATGATTAGGAAGACATACAGAAGGTGATAATACCATATCAGATGATGTACTGCAATAACTTTCAACAGAGGAAGCTCTAGAACATAAACAAGAGAGTAACCACAAAATGTAATTTTTAATTTTGATGACGCCACCACACAAAACTTCGGAATGAAATTGAATCCCGTAGGCATAAAGCGACAACAACAAGCTTCAACTAGAACATAATAAAAATAACAAAATGATCCATAGGTCCATTTCGTGTCCAACAAAGATCCTATAAAAAGTGAATGAATAATTTTTCGGTTATTATACATACTGAAGTACGTTATTATTTCACCTCGCACTTTATTAGACACAAAATGAACCTATGCTTTTGCACTAATGAACCAATCAATCACAATTGAGTACTTGAAAATGGAAGGGGCACTAGAAGACTATTAGTGTTTTTACTCTTTTTTTAAATTTATTCGAATCTTATGGGGCTTTCATCAAAAATGTTGCTGTTTTATATCAATTCATGGAAACATTTTATAGCGTCACGGTTGCCGGTCAATATTTTCAGCAACGTCGGTGCGCAGCTAAGGCCTTCCCGGCACCTGTGCGCGACCTCCGTGCGCATGAATTTGAGCATCGCTTTTTTGTTATTAACACTCTTGTTCTACCAACCTTTCGTTTGGAGTAAATGTTTCCCTAACTTCTATAACATTGCCACTAGGTGTCGTCCCAATAATTCGTTTCTTCACAGAGTCATGAGCGCTCGGCGAAGCTGTCTCCAGCGCTCTTTTTCGAGAATTCCTTGACGGAGATAAAACTTCTCTGATTGCAGCTCTTTCAGCTGAAATTTTTTTAATTGGAGCTTCTTTGCCGCTGCCGTCTTCTGTGAGATCTATAACTATGCTTGGTGTCTCCGACGGTGATGTCGGACCGTATTCAATTTTGGGTACGAAATGAAAATTTGGATTTTGCTTTCCACTTTGATAAACTTTAAGATTTGCTTTGTCTGTTATATTGTCTTCTACTAAAACCGCATGAGAAGTTGAAAATGAATTTTCTTTTTTTTTCTGTTAAAAATAAAAATGTAATGGCAGTATGAGCTGAATATATATGTGAATATACATAAACGTATGTGTTTTCATAATGTCTCTTGGGCGTTCATTCGATTGAAAGTAGTAAAAAGCAAGTAAGACACAATAAAAGAACTACAGTCGGCAAGTTTACTAGGAAATTTGTTTATCGGATACAAAATAATGTACCACAATATTAGAATAGAATGAAATTATGCACAATACACATTGAAAACTAATAATATCTTCAAATAAAGTAATCGCTTCAACACGGGAACAATTTGATAATTTTGTATATGAACGTTCATGGCTGTCCATTTGGATTATGCGTGAAAGTCATTGCTTTTCATTTTTCACGCATTTATGGCTTCCCCGCTACGACCTGCGATGTACCCGGGCTGTTTCATAAAAGAGACCATAGTACATGTAAATTAACATCCCGTAACGGCTAACACCTTTGCAAACATTGGTATGATCCAGAAATTATGTAATGGTAGTTATTATATATGATTCTGTTAAATTTATTGCGTTTTCAGAAGTGCAATGAATTATAGAACAATTGAAATTCATTACTGTTTAAATTCACCTTCATAGTCTCACACACGACATTCGTGGGCTTATCTTTATCTGACACATCTGAAAATAAAAACAACGTTTAATGTACTTATCTTATATAAGTCAAAATTCGATTAATATAAATTTTATCGTAGTTAGCTAAAGAAAATGGAGTGAGGAGAGGACCGCCTCTTATAAACACACACCCATTTCTTAGTCTCTGATTCTGGCTCAATAAGCATTGATGATTACAAAATTCATTATGATGAATTCATTAGTGTTTTGATTAAAGCGGTAGACGTTTGCTCAGCGTGGACATCAAATACAAATCTTCAGACATTGTTGAATATTTTTTAAATTAGTAATAGTGTGAGGACCCGGCCATTAAACTTCCAAACACGTTTGCCATTCTATTAGTGATTACAACAAACCGAAATGATGTAAATGTGTACGAGAGAAATTCTGAACTCTGCCGTCCGGATCGTCAACCGAGGAGAAATAAATCACGGTTGGTCAAATGATTCAACCGTATTATCGGCCTTTTTTCTTATACGCATTGAATGTCTACTATATGCAATTTCTATTATGCTCATATCATACTAATACTAAACCTAAAGTAAGTAGGACATGTTTCCAATTTTAGAGCGCCTCAATTGTCTACCATCTAAGTATTTGAAATTAGGTCTATGCTGTGGCATTACCCCGGAGGTCTGCTATTAAAAAGAAACTATCGAAATTTGGCTATGTTTGCAATATCATTCCAAATATTCCAATCTTTGAATATATACCATATTTTTATAGTCATACTAGCAAACTCGACTTGCTGATGAATTGAAATTCAACTAATCCAAATCACCTCTCTCTTTAGACAACGGGCTTTCTTCTTTAGTTTCGTTGTGATCTGCCAGAGCAAAAGTGCAGTCCTGTGAAAATGATGCTACTTCACCAAATTCGTCAAATGGGCTGAAAGGTGAAGGTAGAGATCGAACCCAAGTCAAAGTAGGATCTTCATCCGGATTCGTTCTTGGTGGTGCAGGAGTCTGGAGTGTCAGTTCTCGGTTAGGTATGGTAAAATTATGCTGTTGTGATATAGAACTTCGACCACCAGGATCAGGTGTGCACGGAGTCATCGGAGGAAGGAACAGGTCTGCCATCACTTTGTTGATAAAACTTAATGGCGATTATTAAATACTTGTATTAGCATAAAACAAATAAAATACCAAAGTTCTATTTGCTTGCATAAAATAGTATATATATATATATTTATACTCGTATATATATGTCCGTGTTTTTTCAATTCGTCGCAGACATAATCAATAAATTGTAAATAAACTATAAATATTTGTCACAAACTCTTTCTTTCACAAAACTGCTTTGTCGCTAAGCAGCTAGCATAGCAGTGTTGAAGGTACCTTAATCTCGCGTTAATCAATTTCTAACGGTGGTTAAATAAATATTCAATATTATAAAACGGCTCTACTATAATGTGGCGACCACTTCTTACTGGGTTTGCGTGATTTTCAGTCAAGCCGATACGCTTCCTATACAGACCAGACTATAAGTTTACATTTTCCGTTGCATATTGATAGCATTGGGTGTGAGTTTCGAACGATCCTCATGAATATTTAAACCCTACTGCCGTACCCTTTGAGTTGCCCGATGAGAGGTCACTTTCCAGGCCAAGAGCTTTTGCAGATTATCTACAAGCATCTTTGAGCATCTTGTCAGACACATTGAGTCCAATAAACGATGGAGATCCCTATCCGCTGCTATTTTATCGACAGGAAAAGCTTTGAACTGCTTTAGAATATGCTGGTCATTCTCCTCTTGTAATACATTTTCCCTAACTAATCTTTCTACTAAAAATAGCCGTTCCTCGAGTTTTTCCTTACACTATCCATGTATAAACTCGGTTGCGCACCTGGTAGTCATTTTAAAACCAATGAAATATCATGTCATTCCTGCCAAAACAATGCTTTGTTTTTAATTTATAGACAGTATCATTGTTACACCCAAACGATGACTCGGAAATGAGCGACAAATAAATTTTCACAAGACAATACTCACGAACAATACGCCTGGGCAGAGGTTAAGAAAACCGAGTGAAATTTGATCTCTCATAACAAGCATATAAAACCCTCTGTGCCTGACCAAAAATGTTTTATACAGAGTTTTTTCTTCTACACACTCGAGCATAGAGCATCACTGCTTCGAGCATTACTAACGAAAAGTATTTTTGAAAGATTCATTATATAATCATGTCGATATTTGTACTTTGAATTATACATTTAACCGCATACCACGTATATAACGCGTCTCCTATACGCCTTGTAGCTTCATTTCTGGACTAAATTGATTAAGTAATAGACAATGCCCATTTATATATAATAGTGTATATTTATTTCACCTTCGACGTTACAGTTCTGGCAATTTGTAGGTTATTGGACACGAAATGTACCATTTCTGTGGGCTGTATAATTTTTCGTGTGCGATGACGCCGCCATAATTAAAAAAAAATGCGCACCTTGTGTCGGTTCTGCGCCCGCTTTCTTGTGGTCAGACCAAAGTGACTATGAACCTTGGGTCAGACGAAGTCGTGCAGGTACAGGTGGTCTACTGTGAAAAATTGCATTACCGTACTGGTTAGTTTTGATCTTCATGTACATATACATTTGAGCATTGCTCTTTTGTTTATTCTCTCAGTTTATACACTGTGTGGTGGTGGACTCAAATAAATAAAGTTATATGTTCAAATAGGATGTATAATATCGTAATAAATGAGCGACACAAGTGGCCGACTTGATTCTACCTACCAATTTCTTCGCATCCAAATAAAGATTGTGAGATAAAATTTGTGCCAATACACGTAATACGTATTGGTGTTTTGCATTTATCAATATAATTCCACTTATGGAGTTCTTTACCGTCACATTGACACACACTACAACAGTCTCAGCTCGCAATCTATATAGCGAATTGGAAGGAGTAATACTGTGTTTCCCCGAAAATAAAACAGGTGTTTATCTCAATTTTCTTTCGAAAAATAACACTAGGGCTTATTTGGGGGGATGTCTTTTATATATATGCATTTATCGAAAACAAAATTACAAATAAGAGAATTACGAGATTTCCAAATACCGGTACACAAATTATGAAAACCAATATCCATTTACTTATAAATAACACGTTTTTATTCAAAATAAACTGCTAAACATGGATTATTCAAAAATGACCAATCGTTTGAAACGTGTAGAAGTAATTTCTTGTTATCGACAAGTCAAAAAAATGCGCGCTGTCGACTAGGTCTTATTTTAAGAGGAGGGCTCATATTAGAATCATTTTTAAAATTCAGGTTAGGTCCTATTTTCAGGCTTGGTCTTATTTTCGGGGAAACACGGAATTTTACACTATTTCGAGTACCTTGATCGTTTCTGAAGCGAATTCATTTCACTGCAAACACTAGATATTTTTTCCATACATTTATGAAGCATACAGCCTGTTTTTTAAATATGTATTACTGGTATAGACTGGATCCATATGGAAGAAAGGAATAGATAAACATGGCAATTCGAAACCAACAGTGATACATTTTGGCTTGTCGCGGCATCCGCTAGAGTTTGCTCCTGAGTGCTATATATGACCTCGTGCATGCGGCCATGAATTGACATACTTGCATGGATAGAATTCATATTAGTGGATACAGTGCGCGATTTCTTGTACCTAAATCTTAGTGTAAAATCTTAATATCCAACTTATTGATTCCACAACTTTTGCAAACAGCTTTCTCTTTACTTGGTAAAGCCTAAAAGCAAATTTTTGGAAATTTTAATATAACAATTCGGATTTGCATGCGTTTAGAATTCTCATATTTGTGTTCAATTTATAAGAATGAAGATAAAATTATCTTCTAAACCACGCAATTGTGTCAGTGTTGATATTTGGTTCATGTCGAGCTTGAACCTTGAACCGTTTATAAGAGTGAAAAGGGGTTTAAATGTGCGCTGAACTGTAGTATCTACTGTAGCCAGGATTTCGTTAGGTAAGATCGTTCACTATCTGACGAAGCTTTCGTTACCTATTCCAAAGATATCTTCATGCACTGCTTTAATGCTACGTGACTCGAATGCATTGATAATGCATTTTGAGTATGCACTATAGATATAATGTGTTTGTATATATATATGTGTAAAAACCAAACTAGTTAATCTGTTTTTAGAATATTTAATGCGAATGAAATTATACTAGTATTTTTGCTTTCATTCAATAGCGTGGTTATTACACGATCCAAGTGCATGAGCAATTTTGAAATTTTAATATTATGAATTGAAAACAATATCCTCATAAATTAGTCAACCATATATTCAATGGTTTAACAAAAGCGGAACTGCGTTTGAACAATACAAACTTATGATGTAATTCCTATTGTATTTGATCTATTTTTATGTATTCACCATGACTATGCTGGTATCAGTGTGTGTAACTGTAGAAAATTTAATATAGAGTTGAAGATGAAAACCTAAAAAGGAGAAGCTTAAAATAACGCGTTTACCGCTTACTGTCACAATATCTCATAAAACGAAAACAAAGATTGGCGCCAGTATATTGGCGTTTCGAATGATTACTTTTCAAGAGCTGAGTTACGTGATTGTACCTGAAGCCCAATCTGTAACAGAATTTTTTGTAAGAATATTAACACGTTTCTGATTGATAAGACTGAAATGATCAAAATCATTGTGTTAATAAAATAACTTTTAATTTAACAAATATTCACGCACTAATCAAGAAGTAACTAAAGCTATTTCTTTGTACATATCATTCCTTTTAGGCTTTTATCAAGGGCCGCCCACTAATACATTGTTTGGTCATGGTTTGAAAGATTGCGGATCACAATAAAATAACGTATTCGGTAACTTTCATCTACACTTGTAGTTGTGAAAACGATTTGTAATCACAATCACCCACTAGAATTCCATATGAGCTAAAATTGAATTATATAACCATAGCACGAATTGCGACAAAAAATGAATGATCTCGAAGGCAAATGTACGAGTTTGTGCTAGATGGCGCTACGAAGCAAAATTATTAAAATGAATCAATAACCATTTAGCGACAAACGGCAAATTCACACGTCTCGTTTACAAACACGAGTGATACTTGTCCATATTGCGTGATTAGAAAGTATTATTGGTCACCAAGTGTTACATATAACTCCGTTTGCAAATTTTTGTTGTTGGTGGTCATGATGCGTTGTATCTGTGACAGAATGCCGAAGAAATAGGCATTTCCTTGTAAATCAGATCTCGACACAGGGAATAACGCTCTACAAGAAGTGCAGAACGAGAACAATATGTCAATAATTAACAGCATTTTGTAGTCGTTTACTATACATTTGATGGCAAGCTATAAATGTTATCACAAAAGGTCCATTTGTAAAGATAATGGCCCGTGATCACATGCATATATGTTTGTATTGAAATAATAAATAGATAAGACTGTTATACACTGTGAACTACAGTTTGTTCACACCACTATGCAAAATTTTTTTAAAGTTCATCTATGTTATACTGAAATTCTAATTTTAATTGTTTTGTTAAAACCCAACAGCCGAGCGACTTCAAAATTAAGTGTTGTGATTACATTTTACGGCAAATCAATACATTCTTAATATGTGATTATTAAAGAAACTAAACCTACTTTAATTTATTCACATCTACTGGCATGCCACGAAATTGAATAGTGCTGTACATAACAATTTGTCAAAACATATATGTATCTTTTAAAATTATGGATAGATAAAGAGCATCCCTGGCAGTAATCAGAGATCAGAGATCACAGATTTCTAATTCCAACTTAGTGCATTGTAACCACACCCCGTCTTCTATTCTTCCGAAAGGACGTGAAGTTTTCACTGTAATTTATTGAATGATTTACAAAAAGCTATTATCGAGATACGTAAATTTACACGTGAAAGTATACAGCTGTACCTATAAAATGTGTTGCTTCACTGTAAGTCATAAATAAATAAAATGCATTCAATTTGTCGACTAAATACTACACTCACAAACAAGAAATACTTGTTAGCAAACAAAAAAAGATCACATGTGTGTGGAGAATGTGTGCCAGTTGCCCACTCCCCCAGCTGTTGTCTGCTTCAAGCAACATTTATTTCGAGAAGGTTTGCTTTGCACTACATTTATGCGTCGATAATGATAACATAAAATAACTTGTACATTTATTGGTGATGATTATGCATCGATCTGATCGCTCAACATACATTTTTATGCAGTTCAATTCTGGGGGAAATCATGAACTGGTTCATCATTAGTTGTTTTATTCAAATCGTTGCAGCAAGTTATTATATATTTTGCAACTAAAATTTTGCATATTAACACCCAAAACAATACAATTTCCCGTCTTAGTAATGGAACCCGTGATACACGTGATAATTTCGCAAGCGATACTTTGTTTAACCGGCAGCTTTTATTGCTCATTCCCCACTTGCGAAAGTCGCAGATGAGTCGTACCATCGTTCCAAGTCAACAATAGTTGTCCTCAGTTTCAGATCGGTGCCGTGTGCAATACCGTTTGATAACCAGCGAATCACCAACCAAAAAGCGAAGAGCGAGTTCGCCACAGAGCGATTTCGCAATCTTCGTTACAACGCCGGGCCGGCTTGCGCCGGTTCTGTTTGCGGTGAACACAGACGATAAGGAAAGAAACAAACACGAACTCCCTATCTTTATGTACTCTATATCGGGACACGTTGCGAGTCATTAACAGTCAAACTCGATACCTATAACAAAAGTAGTTTTGCGTGGTACATGCTTATCCAAGCGTAGTCACATACCCAACGTGATTGCGCAAAAGCAGAATTGGGCACAGAAAAACAAGTTGACCGCAGGTTTTAAATTATCCCATCCCAAGGCCGAGCAAATTGATTTTATGTTTAATGTTTCAAGACAAAGGTACAAGAAAACGCACGTTGTTGGAGGCCTTATTTTGAATTTTTATATCATGTTTATCACAACATTCATCCACACGTTTTCTCAGTTATTAGAATACAAATTTCTGTAGCGGTCAGACGGCAAATTCTGATTGTCCTTCCCACAATCCAGTTCATTTTTTTTCTTTCCCCCTTCTTCAATCTGTCAGGCATAGATTTCTGTGTCAAAAAACGATGGATAGCTGTTGAATTACGATATTATATTTATTTATACGGTAGTTTATTTATAAATGGGCCAAGGACAGCAATTTTACAAGCATGTGAGTTGTGAGTGGACTCGTGTGCAAAATAATGATATTGCAACATCGCACGGCACGGGAGCTGTGGGAAGATAAAGTGTGTATTAAATTAAGATAAGGAGGCTAGGTATTGTGTGTCCAATACAGATTTACCGTCAGTGATATTCAAAAAACAGTAATAATTACGTGGCATTTTGATCCAGAACCCCAGCTTTATATCGGCTTTGATTTGTGTCTAGGAAATTGTGAACCTGTAGCTTCATTATTTGGTTAAATTTTATATATGCTCGTAACCACAATCCAAGCTACTTTTTAACAAACGTATGAATGCTAATTATTAAACAACTTTTTTCAGCAGTAAAGTTACCAAATCGACTCCAAGAGAGCCGTAATCCAACCGTGTAAAACCGAGCGCGGGAGATTGAATGTGGTTCCGAAATCTTGCAAGTCTTGCGTGCAGAATGCCAAATTACAGGAACGTGGGGTCGTAATATAATTTCAAGTCCAAAAAACTATTAATTCCGCTTTAATAGTAACAAGTATATTCGTAAATTGTTTCACAACAACTAGGGTCGGATAGCAATAAAAGTGTTTATAATTCTTTTTGTGCATAGAAAGGTCAAAAAGACGGCTTGCTCATACGATTAACTGGCCACGGCTTCTCGTCCTGTTACTCACTTTGGTACAGTATGGGAATCGGGAATTGGTATGAATAATCATTTCGTACGAACTTGGTATGACGAAGAAAACTGTTCAGTTACGTAAACAACAACAATATGAATATTTTCAACTTCAGTAAAGTAAAGTGAAATATGATCAATCAAATTTATGTTACATTGGAGCAAAAATTGCAGACTTTTGTAATCTATATTTTGCATCTCCAAATCACCAAACAATTTTCAAGCCACAACACGATGCAAAGGTAGTAGAGTTTTTTAAGACTGGACATTAGCACGGATACGAGTGAAAGCGATAGTCTTCTTGGGAAACGACACTCTTTAACCTCACAAATTGCAACTCTGCAATATATATATCAGCAATCGTCACTGACCGAAATACTTACTGCGTTTTGTACCGAACCTATGGCAATATGATGTTAACTGGGTCGACAGTATGCAATACTAATAACATATTGTAGTCTATGTATTATTGGGCCAAGAGTGGTATGTATTATTGATCCAAGAGTGGCAACATATACCAAGAACAAATTATCAACAAAATCTCTTTGTTTTATTCTTTTATTATTTACAGAGCATTATTGTACCGAGATTCGAATCCACAATTTTGCTGTGTCCGAGGTATTAATAAATCCATCTTAATGGACAAAACAACATGTTTTGTTGATTCAGCGGTCATCACGAGAAAGGATCAATAAATGTGTCTCACGCTACGCAGCGAGTGAGTGGTCAGTACAGCGTAATTACTTGTTTACGTATGATAGTGCACTACTAGTGTCAAGGGCGTGTTATTTTCTCTTCGTAAGTAATGCAAACTGAATACGTTGCAATAAACAACTTAATAAACAACGGGTGCTTTAAAATATAAAACATAAAAACATATTTTATTATCCTTTTCTTATATACCTTTGTTTACTCTACTTGTATTTGCAATATCCCAGTGCTGGTCTAATCAGACCCGTTTTTTCATTAACGTTCATGCTTTTAACATTCATAGAATCAGACTTTATAAAGAAACCTGATCTCCTTATATAAAAGTATTGACATATATGTGATTCTATCGCAGCCTTACAGGCAGGGTTCGCATTGAACGACCGCATTAATTATGAAGTGATAGGATGACAGTAAAGAGAAAAGTAGAAGCGAGAGTCTCGCGTGATGGCGAGAAAAAAGCAGGCGGATTTGAAACGAACCCGTAGACCGTGCACGACGTTTGTTTAATAGTTTGTTGCATCAAGGCCTCTCTTTCTCGCGATAAAAACACATTGCACAATCCACGAAAAACAAAGAAAGTGCTACGAGTCGACGAGAAAAAATCGGAGGTACATATAAAATACAGTTTCGCACCATTGCCTCTTCAATAGTCAGCTGATACTCTTCAGCGCGTAGGTAGTTTCTATTGGCTGAGAAAGCCGGTTATCGCTTATCGTCACTTGTTGAACAAACAAGTCGGGAGCGAGCGAGCACTCAGCTGTTTGCGGGGGCAACGCGGCAAATCGAGTTGCAATTGGGTTTGAAGGGTTTAAATTACGCTTCTCAGGTGTGGCAAACTTACAGTTAGTTTTAATTAAGATACCTGCA
Source organism: Styela clava (assembly GCF_964204865.1). NCBI lineage: Eukaryota > Metazoa > Chordata > Ascidiacea > Stolidobranchia > Styelidae > Styela > Styela clava. The sequence continues at coordinate 12,336,568 of NC_135260.1, read as the reverse complement.
GTGTTTTCACTATTATGTTGGAATAGTCTATATTAAAGTAGGAATTCATATATTTACAGTGTGCGAAATTATTCATGTCCAATATGTTATATAAGTTATTGTGCAATGCTTCCAAGTGATTAGTGCTACTAGTAACTTGAATGCCAGGTTTTACTAGATTTGAAAAAAAATTAAAATTATTTTCTTATATTTCACAGAATACCTACAATTATTATAATAAGCTTTTTGCAAGTTTTCATTGGTGGAATAATTCAGTATTTTACAATAAATCGCAGCCGGATGGTTCATTGCGATTTCGAAATTAGTGACGACGAACACAGTGTTGGTATGGACACCCAATCACTAGCAATCTACAGTGTTGCCTCATTCGTTAACCCCCGTCGATCGCCGATGGACTCCCATTTGGCAACAGTCTCAAATTACGGAACCACGTATTCGCAGAACCAGCAAATGCCAGCCATGGTGAAACAAGAACCGTACCTATCAGAGGAACCCGTTACTAACCAGTCAATGAGCGACGGATGTGTTTATCAACAGCCAGGATCGAACCATTCAAGTCCTTCGAATTCGCCCCACAATTGTGGTTCACTCACACCATCACCGGAAATGAACAATGGTAGCGAAAAGCACGACATGGGAAGTTATAACAATAATTATTGGCAAGGGGGAAGAGTCAGTGAATCGCAGAGTATAAGCGATACCGCAACCGAAGAGGAGGCATTCGATGAAATACTTGCTAATGTAAACGCCACATTGTCACAAATGACTCCCACACAACAGCAAGAGCAGGACTATTCTACTTACACAGTTGCATCGTCAGTGGGAATCATGGAACAGAATCGTTACACCCAATATCAGCAGCAGCCAATTCTGCCTGGTGTTACGCCCGGGTGCACAAACACGTACTCTACACCTGGTATCCCTCCGCCGCCTCCCCTAACCTACAGGTCATCCAGTGTGCCCGAATGTTCGCAGTATAGACTATCAGAAGTTTCCGAAATGTCGATGATGACAAAACACGAAAAACTTTATTCAGCTTCTAACACACCATCATGTAATATTTCAACGGCGAACCATACCGACGCAGGTTCATGGAGTTCTTACAGCAGCCCAGTTATGAGCGAAGCAAGCGAAATTTGCGAAAACGACACAATTCCAGGTTGCCACAGTGATTCAGAGATTTTGCCAGATGGGGAATTAATATCAATGTCTGTTCGTGAACTAAATAGAAGGCTCCGTGGTATGAGGTAAAATTTCTAGAAATTTGTTATTTTGCATTCGAATGTTGCCTAATTCTAGAAAAAGTTCAAAAGCACGTTAGTTCACAAAAGATTTTTAACGGTGAGCGGCGTTCGTTCAAAGACCCCCAAAGTTGGGCGGTCACATACACAAAAGGTGTCGATAATTTTCAGACCTAAGTGGACATGGATTGTCTAGCCGGTAGCCACAATAATAGTGGTCAGTAACTCGAGTACCCTGGAAAGCAGTCGGCTCGCTGTGTCAAGCAGTGAAAGCTATACTCTTGTAACATTTAACATACGTTGACCGTTCTTGTATTTCGGCTGAAAGAGGTTTATTAAGCTCGCCAACTATGCCCCATTGATGAATACATCCTGAGAGAACCTGTTCTATACCTGAATAAATTTGATATTTTGAATGCAACGTCCAGACTTTTCTCTGTCTTGTCGACAGATCAAACCGGCCAGTATTAAATTTCTAAAGTAAACCAATAATTCTCAAATTACAGCAAGGAACAAATCACATCACTCAAGCAACGTCGACGGACACTCAAAAATCGCGGCTACGCCCAGAGTTGTAGAAGTAAAAGGGTGATGCAAAGACATCTCCTCGAAAACGAAAAAATGGGACTTCAAAGCCAGGTAAATTCCTCAGAAAAACAATTTTATGCCTTTTTAAAATTGTTATTTGTGCAACCCTTGACAATGTTGTATATCGTAATCAATAATGGCGTCGCCAGAAACGAAAACGGCCATTTTGCACAAGCAGTAAGTAAAACTGTTGACAACTTGTGAGAATCATATTCAAATGTAGAAACTAAACTGCAAAGACCGATTTGCATTCATTTTCACAAGAATATTCAACCTGACTGTGTGTAAAAAACCTTTATTAAAATCAGGGCTGCTTGGGTGGGATATCTAGCTTAATGATGTGATTGTAATATCGCCAAATCGTAATAATTCTGATCTCAATATCGCTAAATCTCAACCAAATCCACATAGTAAAAATCTACTGAGACCCCATACCTATTCGCAACACGGAAATTCTTTTCATTGATACGGTTCTATGTTTGAAACTTCACTTTGGATTCAAGCAGGCTACTTCGCGTTGATCGAAAATTTATTCAGTTAACTTAAACTCATTGTATTGTAGTTATGTTTCGCAATGTTGATTAAACCTATCATAATTCGAAATCTATTTTGGGAGCAATTGAGTGGTGATCGAGAGTTGAGTTTACCCAATTATTACAATATCTATTCTGCAAGTGCGCAAACAACTTCCACAGAGCGTACATGATACCGATTGTTCTTATGAATTGTAGACCTCCAATTAGAAACAGTGTACAAATATTTGCGATGCCGGTACACAGATAAGAAGGATAACCTTACTGGTGGCGTAAACCTCGAAAAACCTCAATTTAGTTTACCCATTCGTAATAATAGTTGAATCCTATTCTGTTATAACTGCCATTTGTCCTCAAATTTAATATTTGACGGTATTTTCATTTGCGATATTTTCCCAATAATCGGCGAAATATCCGTGTCCTTCGTTATACTTACAATGCTACTTCTGCAACTATCATCTATTTGGTTAATGATTACCAATTTGAGCAATACTTCATGCGACATCTCCAAGTCGCGCGAAGTGTTTTCGAAGCGGAAAAACAATATGTGTGACAGTGATATAAGCGTCCGAGTTTTCAGTAAACATTTGGCGGCGTCTTGAACGATCGTTGGAGGCCAAGATGGCTTAGTGCCCTCGACCATGATTCGATAAAGGTTGTATGAACTTCACGTTATGCAAAATCTGGATGAAATTTTTCCAGAAGTTAAGTCGCATTCATTATGTTTACATATAAATAAATTCTAATAATATTATTTCCGTCGTTTAAGCGGTATTTAGAGACTTATTTACAGTCAAAGTTTTTGAAAGCAAATTAAGTTTTCCCGTTGATATAGCAATAGGCATAATATTTCATGAAAGATGAATTTGCAATATAACATTTCTTCTTATTGTTGTTGCATCTTTTAGCTGGTAAATTACAATACCCAATTTTAATTTTATTCCAGGTAAACCAATTGAAGCAACACTTATCTATTGTGATGCAAGACAGAGATTCCTATCGAATCAAATATGAAAGGCTTAAGAAGCTTCATCTTGGTCAACAAATTGCACCACATTCTATCCATTCCCAACAACAACAGCAACAGCACGAATCGCAGGTCCAGTGCGGTCCTATGACCTCAATGCATAATTTAAGCTCAGACATCTACATTTAATTGTTAAAATAAATGGTGTGAAACGCCATTCTGATCAAGTGCGCTGAAAATGCCATGAAAGAAGAAGAGAGGAATTTTACGGCGTGGACTTTATAATTTTTCCGCGTGGTGTTTTTTTTATATTATGCAAACGTATTCGAGCCAAAGCACAGAACAGAATATTATTATTAATTCTATTCGGAATTGCGTTGGTTGTCTGATTTCAGTTTTGAAGTATCTTACAAAAATTCAAATATTGCAGCAAAGTTGTGACAATTGCCATTTTTCATAATTTTATCTGAAACTAGCCATACAAATAACACATTGTGGCTAAATCATATCGTGTAATCAGACAGTATATTGATTCCATCTTCATAATTTTATTTAAAGTGCAAACTGTAATAGTTTTACATATTTTCAATGATAAATGTTCACCATTATCATGTCATTGTATTTTATCATTTCGACATTAAGTTACATTTGTGTCGATTTTTCTTTTCAGAAAACAATATTTATAGTAATTTTTTGTTAATGTTTTTGTGGAACCAGAGCGATAGGCTGCACGTGACGTAGCACTGTGACGTCACGATTTTTTTGAAGATGAATATATATATATATATATTTATCGTATGTTCCATATAAATAAAATTTTGTTCCTTCAAATAGCATGTTCCCCCTATGTTATGCAGTTTACGGCCACTTGTTAGTCAAGGAGTTTTGGGTTAAGCAAGTGATCATTTCTATGAAACCGTTCGTGGTGAATTGTATATTATTTTCATCTATGTAAAATAGCATTCCATTTTGAATAAGCAAGGCATCTGACTTTCTGGAAAAGTTTGCTTTTTTACATTGTAAATTATACATGCCATCGATAATTATTTCAAAAAACTGCTTTCACTTTAATTATTTTTTGATTTTTTCTTTTAATTATTTTAATGTTTAATTTTTAAGACTTTGTTGATTCCTGGATATATGATGATATTATATCCACCAAATAAATGAACCGAAAATCTAATATTTGAATTTGATAAAACTATAAGACAATGAGATAAAACCAAAAAGGTTCGATCTTCAAATCATAAAAACTAACGGTTCATTGCGCTGGCCGCAATGGGCCACAAGCCTGCACATTATGTCTCAACAAATTTTTTCCCTTTTTTACAATTTGAATTGTCTGTTCCAAAAAGCACACAACATTTCTTATAATGCTACAAACAAAAGAACTACAATTTTCCATGCATTCATTGTGACGTTCTTTCTATTTTGGCCAATCCAATTCATTGTGTAGTGTTACAAAATTTGCAATGACGCCGTTTGAAATTATTAGTCAACTTATTGAATAGAGTGATATGTAAAATAGAGTGACGTGTTGATGATTAAACAACCATGGCCATAGATGGACGGTGCCATTTAGGCTCAGTCTAAACACAATCCACGTATGCCAACGTATAATTTTGTCAAATTTTCGTGACAGTTTTCAGAGTCCACCGTTAAAAAGTTTCTTTAAATTGTGTTTGTTGCTTTTCTTATTCTTTCTTTGTTTCGAAATAAAATTGAATATTCAACAAGAAAGTATTTAATTTCATTATCGAGAAATATTAGAAAAGTAATAGCGGACAATGCCATTTTATTGACAGAATATCTAGAATATGTATCTGCGCTTGATATGTTTGGCAAATGGTGTGTGTTTCGTCAGGAATACAGACATGACTACTTAACTTGAAAATATCAACAAAATAATAGCAAACACATCCCGATCTCTCGCGCTGTATGAGTACTTTTGTACTTAAACATGTTTGACAGAGCGTTGAGGTTTGCACAAACGCGCTCTGAGTCGATGTCTGCTGTTTGTGACCCGGCTAATAGCTGGAAATTATAGGTTTACTTGATATCATATTTGCTCACACGAAAACAATGGTGGGTGGACAACAAGTCGGACATGTTAATTTCTACAATGGCAAATAAACCAAATCAACATATTCAAAATTAAAATTGACTAGTTTGGCTGATTGGTGGCTGATCCTGATCTTTAAGATATTGCTGTATCTGCGAAATCTACCCGCCTTGTTTTAACAGTTGTAAAATATTTTTCAACTTTGTTTATCCCACAGATAGGCAGACCTATATTTGTCATTGTGAATCTTTCCGCCGTCGATCAGGCACAATAAAGTTTACTAGGCAACTTCAAACTAAATATTTATCATAAAACAGCATTCTGGCACTTTTCGGAGCAAGAGCGCGGTTCGAAAATTTGAATCATTCCGTTTTTTCCGCATTTAAAGTTGTAAGTCACTTCGAAATAAAGTCAAATATAAGTTTGTGCCGTTAACCCCGATAAACAATGACGAACTTTGGACTGCACGGTGTGACAGAGTCGTTGTACCACAACTTAAAAACCCTGCGCTGATCGCTTCGCCGATTACCAATACAACTTGTGAATTATCTAAATTACCGTTACTGCGTCTGTTCGCGCCACTTCAAGTTTGGCTAAGTACATGATCGCGATGCCTCAAGTTTAATTGAGTGCATGATCACGCGAAATATCTTTGGCGAAGAATCCTTGAGTAAAGATGTTTTGATTAGTAGTAAGCGATGTTTCTTGTGCATTAACTCGGCCAATCAGCAATAACATAACGGTGCCGCAACAATTGAAATTTTAACAGTCGTTAAGCACTTAGTCAGGTTTTCAGATATGATTTACCTTTCCGAGGGAATTGGGATTCAAGCATAGTCTTGTACTAAATGTGTCAGGGCCAGTATTTTCCCCATTTTTTTTTTATTTCAGGGGGGGAGGGAGTTTTCAAATTTAGGGGGTGGTAGATATTTTGGTATTAGTGACAAAACTATTTGTAACTTATAAACATGTGTTATGTGTCAGACTGATCAACTGCGACGTAAAAAATTAAAATAGATCATTGAAGAGCGACTCAATTTGGGTATATTTTGGACTGAAAAGCGGCAAAATACAATATCACAATCTATTCCGATTGCAGGTAAGCAAAAATTAAGTAGTTGATATATTTTAGCGAGGTAATGTTTCAACATAAAATATCTTGTTACTGTGTATGTCTGAATACACTGGTTACATAAAATAATTTATTTCTATTGTCATCTTTAGATTTTCGATAATATCAGAAAAAAAATGGAATAACCTCAACTCTAGCTGATTTTGACTTATGTTTGAGGGAAATAGAATAGCCAGCGCTTTGTGGTGCAAAGGGTGGTGGTTTCGGAATAAAATAAACGAAAATTTGTATGTATGCACAACAACTTATCTAAAAGGTGGCAGAATATAGTTTTTATATAACTCGGGAGTGTAGTTGTGATATGTTATATAAAATTAGAAGATTTTTCTACAAATTAATAAAAATTTTATCAGATTCCAGTTATATAATTGATTAGAGATGTCTGTATCGGTATCGGTCATTATTGTCGATATCGGTTAAAAATAAATCGATATTTTCGATATATTAAACTTTTTTGATGTGATCTATTCTAGAATGTTCGATAAGTTAGTTATGATGACAACTGAAAATATTTTTTGCCGTGGAGGGATCATTTTCGCGGTATCCGTTAATTATATACTACTGGGCTACAGCACTGAGCGATCTAATAGCACACCACGATTCCACCTTTGCCTATGTAAATGTTTCAAGGCATTTACGACACAGTTTCAAGCACGTTAAACTGCTATTATTGAGTTCATTGACACGCCATTTAGCATCTGAATCACAAATATCAAATACTTGTGTTCTATGATATCTGTTCTCTAAGCTAAAATAATGTTCACTGTATTATTTTATCCTGTGCATTCAGGGTGATAATTATTACATGTTATCGACTTTTAGAAATGTCGGTTTCCGCTTTTTTTCGATGGTATCTGTATCGGCGAAAAGATGATATTGGTACATCTCTAATATTAATAATTCTAACAAAGGAAATACCTGACTAAACCCAAATTATCCAGGGAAATACAAATACATAAAGTATTTGAAAATGAAATCCTTTCGACCAAGCAGTCGCGTGTTTTGTATGTATAGGGACTTCCATTGCTCATGTTTCTAGAACATCATATCTTTACAATATCAGTACATTACAAAATAGACGATTTATGCTCGTAGAAACCCTTTTCACTCGGCATCAGAACCAGAAGACAACATCTTACTATACGAAAGACAATCTTTCCGTACCACGTCGGTCATAGTATCATTTTCTTATACATTTCCCTTCACATTGCCATTGCTTATTCCTTCGATTGAGAACAATCTCATTCGACAATGTGAGGAGCCGCTTTCTACCAAAATTTAATTTGAGAAATTCAATTCAAACTCTTTATTTAAATTTGTTCTGTGATAGTTGTATTGTGGAAGATTATATTCTCATGTTGTGTTGATATTCTCATCGACAAGGCAATTCACATCTATTTTGCCTGCATGAAATGCTGCAAATGGCATTCAAGCGAGAACTTCCGGATAGAAACTAGCTCCGATATTCTATACGCTATTGGGTAACATACAACTGCATCGAAATGGACAGTTTTATTCATATTTCAGAAGTAAGTACCATAGCAAAACAATAAAAATTTCCTTGAATCGGTATTTTGAAAAAAGCCAGGAAACGCCGCTGTGTGCGTTATGCAGCTGTTCTTGGCATATTCAATAAGGTGAGTCAATTCCGAATTGATTTCATCTATTCGCTCTTGCTATTAGAGGAAGACAGAGCTGTTTACAAACAAACGTTGGGACTTGCCATTTTTTATTGTCAGAATAGCTGAAATGGTATGAATGCCCTTTCATATTGTTTGTATATATATTATATGTGGAGGTAAATGTTACAACAATATATGCGGCAATATGTTATATTTTGTCGTTTGTTGATATTCGCTCATTGATACCAATATCCTAATGAATACACAATAAGAACCTAATATGTGCTAGCTGACAATAGCGTGAAAATGTCTATCTGAATATCACTACATCAAACATGCTGAATGACATCCATTTGTAACCACGTTTTCCAACGAAGGAAATTTTTAGGGAAGAATTTTATTCGCTGTAGTATTGTATTACTAATATTACTCAATTCTTTAATATTAGTATATTACTTATTTATACATACATCATGAACTACTTAAACTCTGTACAAAACCGATAAAGTGATAAAATGGTGTTTATGCATATGAGAGGGGGGGATTTGACGAAAAAGGTTGGAAATCACTGATCTGTAATTTCAATGTAATATACGCGGGGAGAAAATTTATGTGAAGGCATTTTACAAGACAATTCCAACTGGGAACGATATACAAGATGTCGTACTAATATATTTCTTTTCCAGTAAAAATAATATAAAACAGATAGTTTATAATAATGTTTCACTTTCGCGTATTTCGAACCGCATTTGAACAATAACAGATACCAAAACGCTTAGCATTTGTTGTATTCATTTTTTTTTGAATACCGTATTGCGAGTAAGAAGATAAAAAAAATGGTTATTTTAGAAAAAACAACAGCTTTTTAAGGAACATCGTAATATTTTGGGAAATTTTACCTTGAATACATAATATTCCAAAAGTATTTATATATACAATCGAAATAAAACATACACGGCGACAAGAAATCATACACCGGTCTGCGGGCGTTTTTCTCATCACAATAATCATAACATAGATTTTGCACAATTTCATTTATTACGTCATATTTTTTAACAAACGAATACTGAATCAAACTCCGTTTGCATCACAGAAAATCATATCTGAGACTAGAAAGCCCTGTTCGCATATCAAGCAGTAATCTTATAAATACAAAATAACTGCTTCCTATCATAAATATCAACAAACAGTTCCCCGTGAAAATACCTATTAACCTGACCCATGTCAGCATTAAAATCTCTATTTCATGGAGATACACATTAATAGGCAGTAACTAATTTGCTTGTACATATATGTACAACATGCGTGGATCAAATGGTTCGTCTTCAAGGAAGAATTCATTCGTCGGCTTTGACTTTAAGTTTTTCGTTTATCAAGTCTTCAGAGAGTTTCCATAATCTGCCAGCGAGAATTTTATTTTGCCCTGTTTCGCTGGTCTGGCAACGATAACAATTGTTGAAATACATTCCACCAATACCTTCCAACTCACGAGCAGTAGCAACGAATACTGTGGTAGCGGCGCCTTGTCTCTAAAATGAAATTTACATCATAAGTGAATGTACAAAAGGTTAAAAATCTTTCCGGCGTTCCCAAAAATTTGTAAGTTTTACATCGAGATAAATATAAATTTGAAAGGGCGGATATAAAGGACTTCGAGTAAGATTGTAACTATTGTAGAACATTGAGAAATAAATTCATGTTTTACACTTTTAGTTTAGTAGCGGAGATGATCAAATAAAAATATTCATAAAGTTTACATCATTTTAATATCTACTCAATAGGAACCAACGATAAATCATCCTGCAATAGAATATTTTTACGGTTCCATACATTCGCCCGCTACAACGATCAAGCCGGCAATAACATATGGCAAGCCACGGGGTTTGAAAAAAAAACCAGATATTTATTCGTGCCGGAAAATAGTTTATCAATTTCTTACAACTAGAGTGAGGTGGTAGGCCTTGATTTTCAACATGAGATATTTACCGATCCAGGACACTAATCACCGAATGAAAGACAATGATGAAATATGATAAGAACTTGCAGTGACAATGTATTACAATCGAGCACGTTCATGTTCTTAGCTCATATAGCCAGCATGAAATGAACTTACGTCAGTTACAAATTACAACCCCCCCTTATTGCGAGTTGATCCTGGAATTTGCCAGAACGCCGCATTATGTAAATTTTGAATTACACTGACGTCACAATGTAAAAAAAATCATTCCATTATTAAAAAATACTAGGCTACAGTGCTTTATGTTTTGTCACAATCAGGTCGCTTTATGATGGATGGTGATTAAATTTCGTAACTCCCTCAAAATATTAGTAATTTTGATTTATCGAAAACATTATCGTGCGGTCTGTGATGACTAAGTCCTGACACCCGCGGTTAAGGATGCAAACTACGGATCCTCCTTTAAATGAAAAACGGATCAAATAAGGGCCGTAGAAGTAAAAATGCTACATACTTTTTTTTATTACGGCAACACAAAGGAGTACATCATAAAGAGTACAGAATGGTGGGAAAACTACGACCGGGTCACCAGACCAATCACGTGAGGATTTTGACGCATTTTAATGGCGTCATCGACAATACGCAATGCAACTGAACAAGGAAATGAAATAAATACATGATTTATTACCACTTTATCATTTTATTTGATTGTTGGGAGGCGATGGCAAACGCATTTGTGAGAATTTTTTTTCACATTTGGAATCTTGTTGACGGGTCATTCCCCTCCCTCTAAATTTCCCACCTTTTTTAATGCAACTTTGTGGCATTTGCAGTAAGACATAAATTCATAGGCCTTTCCAATACCATTTTGCTCTCTTCTCGAACGATTTACGGAAAACCAGACGTTTACTAGCTTGCTATCAATAATCCTTTTACCAAAGCAACCAAACGAGATGGATGAAAATGCGATATAAAATGGATATTAGTGGCTACTTATAATTACTAATTCTTTTATATTGCTTTTACGAGACGAATAAACATACATAAATACATACATACTTTTATCTGGTTTTGTTCGAAGTAAAAGGAGTCGTATCACGTCAGTAAGCAAAGGAAAAATTGCCAATCCCCCCAAAACGCTCTTGTATCAACTACACAACATGTATTAGCGATGTTAAAGAATACTTCATTCAGATTCACAGTCTCTCTCTGCTATGTTTTGCGTTTTTGTGTGTTCGTGTTTATGAAATGCAGTTGTAAAAAACATTCAATGTACAAGCCATATATTTTCTATGTCGCGAGTGCATAAGCGCGAGCGTGGCACAAGTGCTATTTGTATTTTTCTATATATATCTAAACTAACGAGCTGATTGACACGATAATATCAAATAGTACCAATTTCAACAATTTCACTCCTTGGAGTTTCCCAGGCCTGAGGTTATCTGTCACATGATACAAAATCTGACATTGATGACCAATATTTAATGAAAATACGCCTTACTTCGTATGGAGGGACTTTCAAATCGCAGCATAACTGGCTAATAATATTAAAACATCGTGTAACACACAGCTTAAATCGAAATAAGCTGGTTTATTTAAACGTTCAATTGTAACAATACAACTTTCGAGGAGGTGGGCTACCACTGATTTTATCTTTCGTACAACACAAAATTTGCGACAGAAGTTTTTGTGTCTTCTATCACATTGCATTGACAAAGCTGGCTAGTTTCCAATTAAATAACGAATTGAGCAGTGTCCGTGTTATTGACTGCAATTGGTACAATTTTATGTTATAGGGTTGTATTGCATTGAAGTGAGTACTCAAATAGTGAAATTACTGATAAACGTAGATCAGATCAGAAAAACTAAATAGATTGAATTTTGACAATTTTGAATGATCACTATAAACGAATAATGTCATCGGGTCATTTTCTTTAACCGCCATATTCAGAATTCCAATGAGAATCATAAATATTTAGGATTTTCACGCCATGGCATCACCAAATCACAGCAGGAATATGCTATCAAAGAAAGTAATCCATCAAACGATGACTATTTCTTAAATTGCTTTGGAGAGATTCGACACATACATGAAATTAAAGCTGAAAATTCACAACTTTAATAAATTTTGATGTCGGGTTGAAAGTTTATTCACAGTCGCTGTGGAAAGAGGAAAATCCAAAATAGCGATGATATCATCTTACTACATACTTGACGCATTTTAATTTGTTGTCGCAAATTTGTAAACAAGAAATTTAATGAAATAAAAGCAAAGAAACCAACATTGGCCAAATTTCCCTTGTGATGAGAAGCACATGTTTCCGCATTGGAAATTGATTGCCATTTGTATTATATAACCATTCCAAAACAATAACGCCGTGTTCAGACTTGCCCATATACCTTTAAAATGTAGGTCAATTTTGACGATATTATCACTCAATCAGACACGAGAATTGGTCTATGAAGCGTAAGCGTACATTACCGCCCATGCTTTATACGCACGAAAGATACAGATTGGAGTTATTAAAATGAAAACTCGCTTTGTAGTAGTACTACTTTGGTCTCGAGATGCAATTTCGCCGATTGAGACGTCTAGATCTAGAATCTAGATCGACATTGCTCACAAGTAGTGATTCATTGATAATGGCCGTATTTAATAATTTAAATTGTAATCGCAAATTTGGTAATTTCTGTAAAGTTATTCTAACCCAGGGCAATGAATTTCAGAAGAGTATTTTACTTCGCGAAGTCACGAAGTCAACTTGAACCTAAAAATTAAGCTCAATGGTGCCCACAATGGATTGATCGATGATGAAACATTGAAGATACAAGACTATCTGTTCTACAACATTGATACTGATAACTTCTAGTTCGGCCAATAGAAATTGTTTTACTTAAAACTGAAACCTGAACATGCTTTGCAGATTTTACAAAATTTATAAAATGCATGCACATCGGGACTGATACCAATATACATACATATCTTGCTTAAATTGCGTGAGAATGAAATATATGGAATATATATCTAAGATTTATACTTGAATTTCATCCAAACCAGATAACGCATCGATAACGGGTTATGTATCTATGGAAGACAACAACCAACCAATCGAGGTATTTAACGCAAGAAAATGGTATTATAAAACTTTATGTGAAACAAACCCTCTAGGCCAGGGGTTCCCAACCTTTTTATCTCAATTTCCCACTTTCGATTTAAGCTGAGTTTTTATTTCCCATTACCTCATTTGATAGGGCTGCATATAACCATTGGAGATAGTCTTAGTGCAAAAAATGCATTGCGGCAGTTGCTCAAAATTTTTCCTTACAAACTTGAAGAGTAGCCGAGATGACTATGATCGTACTTTATTTTTACATAAGCCATTACCTTTTTATTAACAATTTAGCAGAAGGGACGGGTCAAAAGCGCATGCCTATTGTATGGTGGCCCATCGTTGTCACGCGTAAAAGTGAAAATAAAAATAAAAAATAAAAAACCAAGATAAAAAAATTGTTGTGAAAAAACATAAAAATAATTAAAAAAAAAATGAAAAAAAAAATTAAAATTAAAAAAAAATAAATAAATAAAAACGAAAAAAAAAAAAAAAAAAAAAAATTAAAAAAAAAAAAAAATTAAAAAAAAAAAATTGAATAAAAAGAAAATAAAAAGGTTGACAACGATGGTCCGCCTCGTGGCCCATCGTTGTCACGCGTTTTTATTTTTAGAAAATTTGCTTCTGCTTGGGACCAACGTTGTCAGCCTTATCCTACGCGCACAAATGTGTTCCATGGGTTTCAAACTCACTACTGATTTTTTGAGCAATATTCAATATGAAAATGTTCTATGAATTCTCCATGCTACAAGTTCAACAAGAAGTAATATATTTATAATAATGATAAGAGAATATAGAATTGAATACGAAAATTCGGAAAATTTGTTTTTACGTGTATAAGGTAATTTAATTGGAGAATGCTGCTTAACTACTCAGTTGACTAGACACTCGCGATGCCGGTACCGTACCGTCTTACCAAATACCGGTAGTCGGTTATAGTCGCTTTGCGTCTAACCGTACCGGTAGCCATACAATCACTCATGAAAGAATGGGAGATACGGATAGTCTCGTAGAATATAGACTACTGAAACACTCTCTGCGCCTGCCCCATACCGTACAGCCGTAACGTACCGATCCAGACAAATGATAAGTCGCCCGTGCTCAACCATTTATTTCAATCCATACTTCGATCCTAATAGAATATAGTGAGTCGAGGTATGGATTGAAGTAAATGGTTGGGCACGGGCGATTTATCATTTGTCTGGATCGGTACGTTACGGCTGTACGGTATGGGGCAGGCGCAGAGAGTGTTTCAGTAGACTATATTCTACGAGACTATGCGTATCTCCCATTCTTTCACGATAATTGCATGGGTACCGGTACGGTCAGACGGTACCGTACCGGCATCGCACGAGTGTCTGAGCAGTTAAGCAGCATTTTCCAATTAAATTACCTTCTACACGTAAAATAAATTTTCGTATCCAATTCTATATTCTCTTATCATTATTATAAATATATTGCTTGTGGTTGAACTTGTAGCATGGAGAATTTATAGAACATTTTCATGTTGAATTTATTGGATATTGCTCATGAAAATCAGTAGTGAGTTAGAAACCCAGGAAACACATTTGTGCGTGTAGGATTAAGCCTGACAACGTTGGTCCCAAGCAGCATCAAATTTTCCAAAAATAAAAACGCGTGACAACGATGGGCCACGAGGCGGACCATCGTTGTCAACCTTTTTATTTTCTTTTTATCCAATTTTTTTTCAATTTTTTTTTTTTTTTTTTTTCTAATTTTTTTTTTTTAATTTTAATTTTTTTTTAATTTTTTTGTTTTGTTTTATTTTTAAATTTTTTTTTTAATTTCAATTTTTTTTTATTTTTTTTTTTCAATTATTTTTATGTTTTTTCACAACTATTTTTTTATTTTCGCTTTTTCATTTTATTTTTTTCATTTTTTTTTAATTTTACACGTGACAACGATGGGCCACCATACTATTGCCTATCCAATATCTCTGAGACATTTAAATAAAAACTGTTCTGTTTTGAGGCTCAGCAACGAAAATCTTCTTGCGTAACATTTAAAGCATTGGTGCTCGTTCGAGACATGTCTGTGAGGTTCTTAATTATCGGCCGGCCAAAAATCAAAATGATTTACGTAGCACGATCAGAATATCATGGCGAACAACGTGATATTTTAGTAAAGTTTCCATTAATTGAATGAGAGTCATTTCCGCTTCATGGCATATATTGTGATTTTCATTGTGTAATATTTAATATTTGTGTTGTTGTGCGTATATTTTTTAGAGGAGCATTCTATTTCCAACCTGCAGCCGCCAAATTTCCCACCGGTTGGGAACCACTCACTGCGTCTAGACTCAAGTTTAGATCAAAAACTACCGATCTAATGATATATATACGAAATTTATGACGTTAAATATGCATAACATAAACCCATCCACGTCGAAAAATAAAGCGTTATCAAATGAAAATCGAGGGAGTTGAACACCACCCATCAGCATAGAACATTGTTTTTTAGCTCACATATTTCATAATGGCGTCACTAGCACGTGCTTTCCAACCACCATCAATGTAATTTGATGAAAGATATGTTAACTTGGTAAATGATAAAGTACAAATAAACCACAATGTTCAAACTATCAGATAAATACTCCACTCCCCATAATTGCCGCAAAAAATCAAGTAAAATCCAGAACGTGCAAGAGCAATCAATCTAACCGTAATAGTCATGTACATATGAAGATTGAATTCTTCGACTATGGCATCACCATTTTTGTTTTGAGGAGTCGAGATGTCAAAACAGCCACAAATATGGAGTGGTGATGTTTTATGTTATAACGATGATAATAGCAAACACATGAGAGGTATTTAATGAATAGTAAAAAAACGATTGTGAAGATATAAAACAAGCGCTATCGCGAACTTCAGTTCCCCTAATTATCTTCTCATATATACTTCAATCGTTTCGAGTCCCATATTCGTTCTTGTCGCAAACACTGAAATACCACGTATCTATGGTGAATCTGCTTCAAGTTAAACATAGAACGAGGGTTCCAGGCAATATCATTTATGTATTGGTAATCGGTTCGTTAAATGAGGCGCTATGTAAACGAAGTTAACAAAAACAAAACGTGACACCTTTCATTAAATTGGATAAGGTAAACAAAAATGTACTTAACCATTATCTAAAGCAGTATTCAAATTCCACAAGAGAAAATTCCACTTGTATAGTTGAAATACTACTTACAAATTTGTAAATATAGTGAAATTTCTATGGAAATCAAGCAACGAAAACGACCGAGTGAATAACATCTCATTGTAAAATATGGAGCATATTTATACATTAGCTTAAACTCCCTAGAATCATTGATTCGCATTTGACTGAAAACGAAAGTTTGGTATGATCCTTGATTATCAATGATAGCAAAAAGCTATTATTATTTTCAGTTTTATTAACAGAGTAACCCAAACGTAACAAACAGGCAGGCCGAATTCAGTCGAGATCCGCCATTTTGTATCTCATGATGCCTTCCAATCGAAATAGTGAAATAAAAATCGGTTTGAATAACGACAAAGTATAAGAATTTTCGACCAAGACTGCGAACTTTTGTTTCGATCGAACGAATTGCGTGTGATTATTAGTGAAAACAATGCTGCTGTGGTATCATTTTCTAAATTCGACAGTCCAGACAAGCGTGAAGCATAAATGTCAAAATGCACGCATTATCATCAATGATATAACCGAATTAATAGTTCATATTCAAACCTAAAATGTTAGTTAAGAGAGAAAATAGGAAAAAACTGAAAGCCCCGGTGGTTAACCGAATGCAAAACTTGGAGTGAAAAATCGGTTCTCAGAGGAACAATTTGAAAAATAAAATAGCATTCTAGAAGCTTCAACTATCTTTAGGTACTGAAAAGTGGAATCTGCATGGTACATTAGCGAGGACAGCGATTTTTCCCGACAACAATTTAGCAATCCAATTCATATGTATACTTCGTCGTTATCGTCAACTCAACAGCATTCAATATTTATTGGTCACGTGATCAAAATAACGCGGGAATGGGCAACAGAAATATCCATCATAGAAACATCAACAACAAGCCTGAAACTTTGTTTACGATTGTAAATTAAATAGATTGGTGGACAGTGACGTCATGACGTAAACACGTATCTCTCGTTTCTCCTTGATGCGTAGGCGTATACTCTCATTAAGCAACAAGACGCAATCAACAAATTCCATTTGGTCAACAACGTATTAATAATGTATTGCATGATATAGGCAGCATTATGCATGGATTATAATATATCTGAAATTGATCTGATATAACACGAGGTTTAAAATGAAGTACTGAGCGCTCTTCCTTGGTTGAAATAAACTTACGCTGCACTGACATGTAAACAGATTAGTAGAGTTAAACCAAGCAATTTTGATACTGTTATCAACCAATTAAAAGCTTTTTCGCTTTGTTCCAAATAAGGTTATTGGCAAAAACAAACAAACATTGATCCCGCGCGCGGAGAGAATTGCAATTTTTGTGGAGGGTGCAGCATACCTGATTTCTCAAATCCTGCGTTAGGTGTTGGGTATCGAGTTGGATATAACATACTCATATGTATCAAAAAAAATCATTATTGAAACGAGAGAGGCCTGATACCAGCCGAGAAATATTGAATGAAAAATGTTCCCTTAGAATTAAAATTAAACAGAAAAATGTTTAGTTAGATATCGGGTTCCGTAGGACGGGTGAAATTCAAGACTAATAAAAGTAATAACATTCTAGCGACTTCATCCATTTTTACGTACTGAAAATATGAAATCAATTAGTTAATTATAGTTGCAGAAAAAAAATGATTTTCCCCTAAAACAACGACAGGGATTCGACAAAACGATCCGCAGGTCCACATCGCGTCCAATAATCGGACACAGAGAAAAACATGAGGGTCCTTTCCCGGCCAGGTCACAATCCACCAAAAACAATGTATGAGTGGAATTTACTTCTACCCATACACATACTTAGACTACAAAGTGCACGTACAAATGATCCTTTTCTGGCGGGAAAATTTAAACAATTCTAGCGAAAGGTATCAGATATCTCCGGACATCCGTCGATATCGTTGAATCCATCATACGTAAACGAATGGTAAAACAGGTAAGGCGTTGAGGGCGACATAATAAACGGCGTTGCACAAATGACGATTGTATATAGTCTTATTCGGATCGACGCTGCAAATCACACTATAAAAGCTTTTTAAAGATTAAAAAAGGGATTGAGTTCCCCAATATTGAAAACCAGTATGGTATTTTTCAGGGAAAGAAAATTGAAAATTCATTAGCTGGCTTGGGTGCGTATTCGAGCAAAACATACACACGAAAAACAGGGGCATTCTACAGAAAAACATTACATAAGAACGAAGTATTAAATTGCGTTTCATTTGACGTTCGAAATTGTTTATGCGGTTATTCCCAAATCTTTGGTTATATAAATTCATTTTTCGCAAACTACACTTTTGGTGAAATGCAATTATCAGATTCCTTTGTGGTTGTTTTGCGTGAAATTGGATCAGAATTCACCATATTAAAAACATTATATGTAAAACTATTACGTAATCTGCGATATTGTCGCGTTTTATTTTAATCTACAGGTTACAGCCTCAACAATCACATCTGGCACATCTATTTTAGTCACCACCTGAAAAAGCATACCAGATTACACAATACATAATAATCAATTGCATACATAATGATATGTTTAACGCTTGATTTTATCTGTCAATATTGTGAGTAGTCTGACATGGCTGTAATTACTTCTGCTTGTATTGCATATATAGAATTTTATGGAAGCAACATGTTTTCATATAAACTAAATTAGTAGATCAGGGGTGGCCTACCCGCGGCTCTTTTCTTCGTGGATATTTTAAGGAAAAAATTACTTGTAAGCTACGATTCACAACAATGTTTCGAATAAACATATTATGATTCATCGTGCATTCTTCTTTTATGTCGAGAACATGTTCAATCCAAGGAATGCCAGAAGACCCACTAAGGAGCATGCATAACAACAAATGGCTTGTAAATATCTGTCATAACCATGTTGGTTAGGGTTAGTGACATTTATAATAAACTATAGCATATTGGCAGAGCTGAATAACGGTGTATTTGATGTTTATGTTTGTTCTTGTTTATAATGCGGCTCTTCGCGGTAATAAAGTACGAAATGCGGCTCTTGGTCTCTGACTGGTTGGCCACCCCTGCAGTAGATCCTGCTACCGGGCAAACCATAGATACTTGGTGATAGTAATGGCCTCCTACTTTTATTGAGAACATGAAATTAGTTTTTTGTATCAGTAATCAGTAGTTCATTTTTTCACCATTTCAAAAATACACGTTACATACAAAATGAGGTAAAAAAAGAAAAAATTGCAGTTCAGGGTGAAGAGACGCGATAAACCAGTACAAAGCAGTACTGTTTTTGAGCGGGGACGCCCATATAGTTGAGGTAATTTCACGAATTATAGGGTTCAAATCCTGTGCACATCAATCAACTCAGATAAGCTCCAATGTATAAAAGTGTGTAGAGTAGACCAAATCTCAGAAGATTCCCATCGCAAAGTTACGGCTTCGCAAGCGCCTTGGTTTGAGTGATTCGAGTAAAGAGCATTAAATTACCAGGCCGCCGATTAAGTACATTAGGGAAAATGGCGAATGCTTTTTGGACGTGCAGTGTACATATGGATCGTTGTGCCAAATATTGTTGTTGAGAACGATTCGCTTTTCAAATTTTCAGTACTTGAAGATGGTTAAGGCTGCTATTACTTTTTACTATTACGAAATTCTCCCGAGTCTTATGAAGTTTCACATATTACACCCAAAATTTTCCTTTGTCTGTGAATATTTTACTACTCCATTGTGTTACGCCAGATTAGTACGTCATAATAGCCCTAGCTCCCTGCCCGGCTACGGTTTTACCAGTAACAAAGTGAATTTATACGACGGTGCGATTCGAGTAAAACCTTTTGAACAATCAGATAATTGACTTCAGTATGTAGGCTACCAGTACAGCGGGTAATCGTTGGTCATTCATGTCCATATATTGCTTCCTTGTTTTAAGTTGCCGATCATTCCGTAAATCACTCAAACATGACCGTGATTACGCATTCGTGAGATAACGTTGACCGGTATTTATTTTGGCTTTAGTGTCTCAAGGTTTTCATATATCCAATAATGGTATCATGTCTTTTACAGCTCCGGAAACATGCACTATAAAATTCTTTGAAAAGTTTCGCCGACGATTCCGCCATTATATAAGGTGTCCCAAAATTTTCGTGTACCACTTGTCCCCGTTGTAGTATATTTATCCCATTTCCCACACTCGTTCCCACAATTAGGGTAGATACATGGAGCAAATGGATGGAGTAAGCGTATGAATTGGAATTTATGCCATGTTCTGCGTTACAATTGAATAGATATAATAATTCAGCAGAAGTATTCATATGAAATGAGCTAATTCAACTGGGACAACTGTGATAAAAGTGAGGCAAGTAGGACACGGTGGTACAGGCGGGACACGCCATTTTTAGACACCCCTATATATGACCGACACAAACTAATATATTATATATTTGCAAAAAGAAAATTTGAATTACAAGAACGACACATTGTTTTTGATCGCGCGCAAAAATCGTTTCAAGTAATGTAAGGCACTGTGCGCAAAGCGATTCACTGATTTAGCTGATTTTATAGATTTAGATTTATAGGCAATTTGCTCCCTTTATCAAGCATCTTAGAAACAGATTTATATTTACTAATATTCAACATACTACATCACATTTCCAGTAAAATTTACAATTCAGATTTAAAGTATTTATTATTGTGTAATATTATGATTTCCGTTAATTAGATGGTTACAGCTGATATCAGATAGAAATAAACGTTAAATATCGAATGGCGACACGAAAAGTGCCGTTAGTTTCGGTCTTCTTACCCGCATACGTCTCTTATCGCATTTTAGCGTCACTTCGGAAAAAAGCCGTGGTAAAAAAATAAATACGTTAAATTCAGCGGCATATCTTATTTCTCGGAAAGTCGGTATGTGGTCTGTCTACCAAACGGAAAGATAAGTTGATCACTGGGCGACACATTTAAATATTTCTCATTCACGAATTAGGTTGGGGTGACAAGCTACCTACTATATACTCTTATTGCACCAGCACGTATTTTCTGATATCTGATATCAGTTGATTCTTTAATGGTGGTAATAACATGATATTACCCAATTTGACGAAAGTTCCTGGTATGCTGGGTTGTATGTAGGGCTGGGTGGCTGGATATTTGATAAGTAAAAGTTGAAAAGCAAGCACAAAAGGCAGGATGGAATTTTGCGTGTAATCAAATTTCACTAAGTTTTTCGAACTCTCCACTTGGCTCTACATCACAAACCTCATGCCCAAATTAGACTAGCCAGACTGAAGACAAAAATAGTTAGCTTAATACACTTGTGGACTAGACCGGATATTGTTTAACAGCATGGGAGCAATGCTCAAATATATGAGCACGAATGTCAAATGACTAATGTGGTCACCGCAATAACAGTAAAACTCCAGTCAAATGTGAAATGAATTGTACCAATTGTGATATGAAGGTGTATCGAATGTTATTCATACGCGTGCTTGTGAATTATAAAAAATAGGCTAAATTTGGGGTGAAATATCGGTGTTGTAGGACTAATAGCCTTCTAGCAACATCTTCCATCTTCGAGTACTAAAAACAAGACAAGATTTTTGACCAAAAAAATAAGTAAGTTTAACCATAAGGTACATCCTGCATCTATGCAATTTTTAGTGTGCGTATAATTCATTCAACTGGTAATATAAAATAAGACAAAAATAAATCACCAGAAACCCCATGAAATTGATATAATATTATGGTATTTGTACAAAAAACTACTTTCGAACGTTGTAAAATTTACTTGTTTCATTTAAATCTAATTTACACCAGCATTTGGACGTTATATTCCAAGAAGGGAAACGATGACTAAATTACAAAAATAAATAATAAGGTTTCCATAGCAATCTGAAAATTATCTGATGAACTGACGCGATTTAATATACCCTCTTCTGTCTGTACTAATGTTTGTTTATATATATGAAGTTATCACGGATGTTATTCTACGCAAGGAGAATTGGAATTTTGCGGCCTACATGGATAGTAGTGAATGACACAAGTGAAGGACTATCCCAGGCCACGGCATACACAATTTCAAGCAGCATAAAATTAATTGCAGATGACATGGTTGGGCCAGTGTCTGCGTCTGTGGCGCCCGGCCGATAGAGTCCAACAATTGTAAATATTAGATGGTTTAGCGAGTATGAATCGTTATTAAGAAATTTATGAGATATTCGGGTTTTCAATTTTCCAGATAACGTATCTGCAACAAAATACAGGATCAAACTGTGAATTCATCCAAAACCGCAGGTGTAAGTTTCCGACCCTTGAGAAAATATACCCTTATGAACTGAGGGCATCGACACAATCATAATGTGAACTATACATGATAGCATACGAATGCCCCTGAGTTGAAATACTTCACTTTCATTTGCACTGAACTTAGACTATGAAAAGCAGTTTGAGATTAGGCGAGAAGAAAGAAAAGAAGAAAGAATTTAGAAATCGTATTGCAATTCATAAAAGTGGTAGAAAACGTGCGATGTACTTGGTGTTTTTAACGAATTAAACAGAAGAGGGAGGGGCATTTCCTGTGCCTCGTACTGCTCAGTACATTTACATGTGAACTATACTTAAAAAAAACTATTACTATATACAGATTAGTTACATGTGTTCTTAGGAATTCAACAGAAATGAAATCCGATCATCACCGCGCCCCGTTACAAATTTATGCGAGCAATCACGTACAATATTCACAAATGTTCCGCAGCATTAGTCATCTGTTCATACTAAATATTTTAGCAATTATCCAACTTACTACCGGTACCTTGAACTACGATGTTATTTTGAGTTCTAATATAATTGTTCAAGGGAGCAATGGACAATCAACTATATGGACACGAAGACACAAACTAAACTTTTCACCCGCAAGTCCTCTCGTATCCTGAAAGAAGCTGAAACTGTGGAACAGCTACCGTACCGTAACTTATCAGTAGATAAGTAGCTTTCACGGATCCTGTGACGATAAAGATTCATACACCCGGTCTGAATGCGAAACGAAATACCAAATGATTCGAGTCTCAACTGTAGCATCAAATTTTTTACAGTATGGGTATCCTACCTCATTATAAAACAGCCGAATTCGCAAAGCATCAGATCGCTGAGTGCAATTGTCGAACATCCACACGGTGCGCAATTTTTAATTTCAGTGACACGTTCGGCGGTCCTAACTACTTATCCCTTTCCGATGCTTCTTTGTTGGAGGATCCGAGTAAGTATAGCAAGGATGCTGTACAAGAGTGAACATGATTACTCATACCAATTTAAGAGTGTGTAAAACAAGACTGAATCACTTAGAACAGGGTTTCCAAACCGGAGAAGAATTTAATTGGTTTGGAAAGTGAATTTTACACTACATTTGCGTGTAGTATTGCAGATATTCCTGACTTATTTAGTATCACTGTGATACATATTTATACACACATTATACATTATCCAAACTATTCAAAGTCACAAAAGGCGGAGTGCCAGTTACACATTCCTTAGCTGATCATTGATCCATTGAATTTTGGAAAACAAATGAAAACACGATTTTTATAAATATCGAGGGGAAATGAAGAGTTCCAAAATAGTCGAAGAAAGGAATGTAGCAAAAAAGATTGTGAACAGCGGAATTAGAATATGTATGAGTTGTTTGTGTTTCTCTTATTGCGGTATTTATTATCGATTTATTGAATATATGAGAAGTGGAGGAAGACTGTTTTATCGACGACTTGCTGAATATTCAAATTTCAAGTTGCAGTAACTCAGTTTGTGATTTTGTGTGCTTCACAATGAATTTCGTTCTTCTTATTAAAACGAAGTTAGAATCTCTGAGAACTTTTGATACAGAATAGAAAATAGAATGATGTTGTGGTGTGATCTTGTTTACATGTAAGTATCAGAAACGTTTTTGTTTGATCTACAGTCCGAACTAAACCCAAACTTGGCCTAGTCTGCACGTAGCATTTTGATAAACCACAATAATTAGGAGAATATCGCGGGTTTATCACAGGTAGAACAAAAGAAATATCATGTACTACATGCAATACCAACAATTATGACCTTTTACAGAATTGACGGATCAAAGTCAGCTCATATAAGAATCGTATATGACTCAAAGATAATGTATAAAACCACACTTGTTTGTTGATAGGTTGAATTTTTTTTTACATGGACTTATTTGGAAAGTCGTGAGCGTTGCTCTCTCAAATACAACAAATCGTGATGAGATAATCCGTGTTTGTTGATGACATTTTCATAACTTAAATTAATGTAAGAATTAGAATATGATCGGAAATTTTTATTTGAACAACTTTTTAAAAATAAAACCTAGGATCCAAAAAAGCATTAAAAGATTGTCCCATGGGTTAGTTTTATTTTACTACCTCTAATGGCCATTTTTTTTTTTAATTTTTTGCACGATATGAATTATTTGGTTATTCTATTTTGATAAAAATATTTTGGTCTGGATAGCAGGTATTCAAAATACATCTGCCCAGCCCTTTTCAGAATCTGAAACATATGTGTCACTTATTACAGTCCAATTTGCATGACTTGTAGCAAGAGACCAGCCGAAATCGAAGCCGAAATCGACATTGTCACTTTGAAAACCCAATATAACAACATCTCTGAATAATTTCCTCCTTTCATATCTAGCACTTTGTTTAACAATATATTTGATATGTATGATCGAATTCCAGTTGTTATTTTGTGTTCAATATATATTTCGGCATCATACATTTGAATTAGAATCAAATTGAAAGTTGCAATAAAATCGAATAACTTGTAGAAGTGTATTTACAATAAATGCAGCAGTATACATTGAAAACAATGGCTTCAATTGTAGGGATTCACCAGTCTTGACTTTGTGGTAATCATAACTATAGTATCATTTCATTAAATTGATTTACCAGACAGGTTTAGGCTATGAGTTAAATATTTATTGTAATTCAATAGTAACACATGACTTACAGTATAAGGTTGTGCAATCATAACAGTAGAAAAACTAACAATGACATCATTTACCAATCCTTACAGTAGGGTGTGTTATAAATGAATATTATTATTCTTTATATTTCTGAGAAGCTCGTTACTTGAAACCCAAAACAAATTTCTATACTCAACCTAGTCATATGATTAATCACGTATGATATCATATAAACTCGAAGAAAGATTTAAAAAGATTGGGTAAACCGATTTCAATGAAATTAAATTGATAGCAATCAGGAGTATAAATCATAAATTAGGATAAAAAAACGTAAATCAAAATAAGTCAAATATAATGAATAAGACGAATCCAGGAATAAGGAGACAATATTAAAAACATACCTCTCTGACTATGGCCATGCCTAGAACAGTGAAATATATGACTCCATTATGTTGATAATAGTAAGTAAGTAATGAAAACAACTTTTTTTTTTTTTTTGGTATCGTAGCCTATCTTAGATTGTTCAATTACTATTGCTTGGTAAAAATTTGATTTGGTAAAATAAAAATAAAACGTATATCTTGACTACATATTGGGAAAACAGACAATTCCCTATTGTCAATTCTTGGGCAATTAAATCCGAAACTAACATTATTACTTCCGGAAAAAAAAATATTAAATTCAATATCAATATTTCGAAAGACCTTACAGAAGGTCAAATTCAAACTGGGAGAAAGTAATCAAATTTTGAGAATTAGTGACAAATACTCCTGGAATACGACCAATAACAATAAATAATAGTATATGATAAGCTGCTAGATCCTGATTCCATCGGTTTATTTAAAATTAACATAAGAATCTGATCACGAATTTTCGACATGAAATCTAAACTGTAGAGCAGCAATACAAGAACAAAAACATGGTAGAAATCAAGTAGAAATTCAAAATCCGTGTTCAGTTAATTTTGAAAATAAAAAAAGAAATGTAGGTAGCAGAGAGCAAGTTTGTTGAAATCCAAAACGTCTACCGGGACTTTAATTGGTGTATCCGGTTTAGTTTACTTACTTTGCAATTTTAGCGAATGTTATGAAATACACGAAACTATCAAAATTTTTGCAACAAAATGGAATCGTTATTTGAAATAGATAGTTTTTGAATTCTGACGTAACAGGGTTCCATATCAAATGAATACATAACAACAAGTAGAAATATGAGTTTGTTAAACAGTTTTCAATGAGCAAAAACAACATTTTTTGTCACCGAAAGTTAACACATCTATATTACACAAAGAACCCAAAATATATACACATTACATAATTTATCAAATTGAGCCTTGTTTTGCGTGTTTAAACCTCTTAGAACCTAAACTCTAAGAAAGATTACCCGATCTGGGGGTCACGGTACTTGAATACCAAGTCGCGTAGCGGGAAGACACATCTACAGCCGACCGAGCACAGGTACATGCATATACCATCACAAAAATTAAACCGTTTCATAAGCAAATCGGGAAAAAAGGTATTTGCTAATTCTGCCACCAGTTTCAAATTACCTGTTGCGCTCAAAATACGTGTAGTAGACTTGTTATCCAATTCCTATTTAACACTACTTGAAATTTGACAACCAGTCCATCTGTATAGTACATAGATAAATGAATACATTTAAACACAATTGGTTTACTTGAGCCCTTCGTGTTATTATGGGTATTTGTAGATGTGAAATATGAAAAAAAATTGAAGGTAGATTTTACTAAATTTAATTGAATTTTCTAAAAAATAAATGAAAGAATAAAGATTGAGAATCGCGTGCAGACCGCATATATAGGGCATACGCAAAGTCTAGATACATGGGATAATTTGATACTTTTATTATGTGATTAAAACCAAAACGCAACTCGATGCAATAAATCTACATTGCCAAGTTGGGGTAATTAATTTATCTTTCTTTTGAGTGAGATGCTCAAAATCAAAAGAGTGTAATTAAATAGATCTGAATATTGTCAGTGCTGTGTTTTAGCTAGCCTGAAACGGCAAATATGAGCACTAGCAAAACCTAAACCACTCACGGGACGCGACATGAATCTGACAGTATTGAACTGTTTCATTATTATTTGGCTTTCGCGAGCCTAAAATTTCGCATAAAAATTTCTCCACGGCCCCTTTTCTAGAAAAAAATCATTCAACGGCAGTAAGCGGTTAGGAATTAATTCGCTCCCCAACATACGACAATATATTTAGTTTAAACATTCTCCTCAGGCTAGAGAAATCGCATTTACCCATTTAAAACCTATTAGGCAACACTGGAGTCGCGGTTTATTTCTCTCCTTATATGCATGCTCTCTTAAGTCAGTAGCAAAACTTCGAGATCGTGTTTCCAAAATACAGATTATTTGGTTGTTTTCAAAGTGTATGAGGATCATAGGTCACGTGTCATTAGTCACACATGAGCAGTTGTGGGGCGAAAGGTCATCACTAATGCGTAGTGCAATCAAAGGAATGATTCGATACAACAAAACATATTGGATTCGAAGTTAATGCGCCTGTACAACAAATGTAAAACAAGCGAATACAACTTGTTCCGCTGTCTTAGGTTCATTTTACTTTTCTTCATAAAATGTCAGATTAGCAAATTCGCGTAGGAAACATTTTTGTTATTCGTTTAATTCCTAAATTGAGGGACACAAAACAAATAAACGATTCTCCATTTTTTTTTTTACTATGGCCAAGGTCTTTTTACCAATGCGGATTTTAACACTTGGTTTGAATAAAATGTAAGGTATGCAAGGTCACCCTACATACAATTCTAATTTGCGGACAAGGTCCTGGTCACGGGGATATTTGTAAATCAACAACGGTACAGAAATACGTATGAATAAAGTTATTATGGCAATGATTGAAATGATGATCTATTCATAACGAAAAAGCATTTGTGTTTTTTAAAACGAAGAAATTTAATATTGCGGTGGTACCGAATACCAATTACCAAGTAATATAAAAATTAACGTAAACGATGCCTGATATTTTAATAGTGTATGCTTGTTCATGAAGTTTAACAATACAATCCCGAAACCACAGACGATAAAAAGATTTGCTTTGAAATAAGTTCGAATTTTTTTCACGACACAATTTCAATGTCATCGTATAATCAATCGGACAAGGAATAGTGTCAGAAACTGGCACCCAGGTGAATAAGTACCGTATATTACCCAGAGCATTTCAACTTACGAATTTTATGCAATGGTGATCAAATATAAGACAATATGTGACCGTTTTGAAATTTTATGCAATGGTGATCAAATATAAGACAGTACGAGTCCGTTTTGAAACCTAAAATTTCATTGTATTATAAGTATCTGTCTTGCATGCACTAAGCCTGGCTGCGGCGTTTTTGATCGCACATTTCCTGTTTTGACGGATTTTCATTTAACCTTATCCAGCCACGCATACGTCGAATTCTGTTCATCCACACGACGTACTTTAGTTTCGTTTCGAAAAATTTCGTTCATTTGCGGGCCTTAGGTGAAAATCGCTTTTGGACGTGGCACATCTACGCCGTATGCTTGAATTCTAGTATCTCGCACTCGATTGTAAAATTTACTGAAATATTTGATGTCTACTCGAAGTTCTATCCAAATGGAGTAAATATTGCTGCTAAATTATGCCAAGAATTTTCTTAGTTTTACGACAAGGTTGCGCGGGTGCAAATCCAATTTTCAAAACAATTTATGAATCACATAATTGAGAATTGGTGCTCTCATCTTTATTAAAGCCATATTAGGACACGTTGGTCTTTGAAAAATAATTTTTCTTACTGCACTCGTAACATTAAGTTCTCAAAATTTTGTTTTGGTTGTGGATCGAACAACAGTGGAATAAATCTGGGATGTTTTGTAGAGGTAGAACTGGAATATTTTCTAATGGGACGTATTTATAAGCTTATTTATATTGTAACTTACAGATTAATGGTCCATTACTCCATTTAATGACTCGAATGTATTGCTGTTTTGTAATTAACACTATACACTCGACAAACATATTAATAAAGTAGTGTCGAAATGTGGCAACAAGGCGGTAGTTGAAATGTGACATTATCTATTGGATCTTATAGATAATGCCATATTTGAATCACCCCCTTGTTGCCACATTTCGACACCACCGTTGTCAAATTTTATTAACGCTGCTTCGGACAGTTACAAAATTAGCCAAGTCAGTATTAAAAAAAAACGAAAAGTTGGCGAAGCCCCGAAGTTCATTTGAGAACCTATGCACTAGGCCACCGAACCCACAAGCCTCGACCAAGATCTTACCGGGATCATAAGGGGGAATAAATATTTTTGTTGAAATTACTTGTGAATTTGACCTGTTCGAATTCTCCTAATATTTTAATGGATTTAGTATACATATATACTAAAATACATATCAAAAATATCTTAGTACTGAAAATTCGATATAGATTGGTAAATTAGTTGCGAGGAAAAGCGATTTTTTCATAACAACAACAACAATATATTAAAACGATCCATAATTGCACAATTTATGAAAAAATAAAAGATTCAAAACTTTGAGGTTCGTTTTTGTAGATATATTGTAAAAGATATATTACTTTAGTTACTTTACCTTCGTATAGGATATTTGAAACTTTACGAGATGTTGAACGTATTTAAAAATACAATTGTAATATATTGAGTTGAGCTTTCCCATTTTCTTTCCTCGCGTGCACAATGGATATTCCGAGATATTTAATTAAGTTGAGATGGTATAGTGAGTATAAGATAACCATCGGAATCATCACGACGCTCAGCGCAGTGTTTTAGTGAGAATATGTATATACACCAGACCAAAAATTTCACAAGTTATATTTGTACTATATTTTATAATAGTGTCTTCGTGGATGTAGTAATCTCTTGGGAATATATCTGTTTACTATTTTCCACAATTTTACGTAGTTTATGCAAGTTTCCATCGTCACTCTCTATTCACACGCGCGCGCTAGCTACTTGCATCTTATATGCAAATACGGTCAGTTTTTCGATTTTATGTAACTTTGTTGTAAGAGACAACAGTGCGATTCTCACAATATTATATCTCCAGTAACGGACAAGGAATTTACTTGAAGCGATTCCAAGATTATGTAAACGAAAATCTCCCAAAGTAAAATTAAATAACTAAAAAGGGCAGAAAGAACCCAACGGGACATATATAAAAGTCCATCTAAAATTTTTCAAAAATATGATTTTCGGACATGTTTCATTTTAGTAATTCAAAATGAAGTTTAGTTCTGCTGTGTTCAGCTTCATTGTAGGCTTTATAGATAATTTGAGATTTCGTAGGAAGGGTGATTCTCTTCGTAAATCAGAACTAGTGCTAACATTAGCACACAAAATGTATGTAATTTTACCATGAAAATCATGGTTATTTAGCAATATAGCACAGGGGGGAAATATCATAATTAATTGATAGAAATGCACAAATGAATCAAAAGACAAAGGTCATAAAAAAAGCTTTCCCGTATGCCATATAAAAATGTTTTCACGAATTAAAATAGAAATAGCAAAATTTTTGGATTGAATATCAACCCTGTCCGACTTCTTATGTATGTTTTTTTCGTCATACAGTATCCGGTGAAGAATATATCCCTTATTCCATATTTAAAAATAATGTTTTCGATTCTAAAATTTAGAAGATAATCGGTTTTGGTCATCCCTGGCTGCCAACAAAGTTTTCAACAAGTATTGCACTTAAATATTCGTCCTTTTGGGGTTAGCAAAAATAATCTTCTGTAATAAATTGCGTCACTGTGGCTGTTTAATTGTTTAATGTTTAATTTAGTTATGATTGACAACAATCAAAGTATAGATAAAGATCTACTGATAACAAAATAAGCAGTAAAAAATGTTAGATGAGACAAGATAAGGGGTCATTTGCGTCATAAAAAACCGCGGAGCGCCACCAAAAGATCAGACTGAACTCTGAATGTGAGGAGAAAAAGGGAAAAATGTAACAACCAAAAAAATGCTACTGACAGGTTGCACGACTTGAATATATTATTCAGCACTAGTCGACGTTGTTTTGGATTGTAAAAATAATGACCAGAGATTAGATAAGTAGTCAAAATTCTGTTTGCAATTAATATAAGTATCGAATATTCAAAATGAATTATTTTACGCTAAAATTATATCACAAATCACGATTTTACCGATTATAGAAAATCAAGCATTCATATGTCGGTCATTTGTAACAAGAATAATTATTATACAGCAAATCATCCAAGGGAGGGAGTAAGATGAATTACCTTTTGCTTTTCATATGGGTTTCTATACACGCCTTCAATTTCGAACAGGGTCGTATATGCGTAGCCACTAATATTTAACGATTCGTAAGGAGGTACTGTTGCTGGAAGGACCGGTGGGGGCAAGGGGTTATATAAAAACCATAACAAAATAAGGAAAGCAAAAACTTTTACAAATTATTATTTTATGGATATTAGCAATGTTTTTTTTCTCTTTCCGTTGATATTTATTAGTATACTCCAGTTACCTACTTCATAAAAACAAGAGATCAGAGGTCAAACATATAGATTGATGATAGGTCGCGCATCAGTACCGGTAAAGCTTTATTTGAGCACCGAGTTTGTTGCATGCGTGAGGAAAAAAAATATTTCTATATGTCATAAAAGTGTTCCCGAAACTAAAATGAAACAGTAAAATTTTTATCGAGTGAAATACCGCATCCCAAAGGAACCAATCATTCTAGAGCAGATGTCAGCAAAGTTTTTTAAGTGAGGCCCAAATAGTAAAATGGAAAAGGTTTCAAGTTCTGACAATTTCGTTGGAAATTTTAAATTTATCGACGTAATAAACTTGTTAAAGGACATTTAACTTATTTACCGGTAGTTGGAATTGACGTAATGCATGATCGTTTGATATATGAACAAAAACAATTTGGCAAAACATTTATACGCGATTGGGCGCGGCCTACAGTTTGACGACCACTGTTCTGTTTGCCGACCAGTGTTCTAGGGCAGGGGTGGGCAACATACGGCCCGCGGGCCGGGTCCGGCCCGCGACGAGATTTTGACCGGCCCGCTGACTGTACATCAGTACAATATGATATTACATTATTACACTTTTAGTACATTATGATAAATTCATTATGTTTATTTCGGTCTCTATTTTTTGTAGTTCAAACTTTACTTTAAACGCGATTTATAATTTTCTTTTTGGAATTAGCGAATAAATATGTGATTAAGATATTAAATACTATTCATGTTATAATCCGGCCCGCCAGGAACTTCATTTTCCCACATCTGGCCCGCCGACCAGAGAAGTTGCCCACCCCTGTTCTAGGGCCTTCAACCATCTTTAAGTGAAGAAATTTGACGATAATTTACAACAGAAGATAATATTTGCCAACCCCATCGGTACGATTGGTCTATCAGTTAGACAGAAAAGCGATTTTTCCAAACAACAACGACGCCAAGAACCACACCATTTTTGCAAAACGGCCAAAGAGGCAGGGACACTTGGTATCCAATAATTTGTTATGTATTGAGCGATAAATGACCGAAATACCAATTTTCATTTGTACTCCAGCAGCGCCTAATTTCAAGGACGACAGTATTATAGAAACAAAACATTGCAAAATAAACAAATCCCAACTGCTAAAAATATTCTCAGAAAAGATAAAATTGAACGTATATGAAAGTTCAATACGTTTTACAGGTACAGGAATGATACAGTTGATATTTTGAGTCAGTAAGGACCCGTATAATCTATGTTATAAAAACAGATTAACATATAACGAAGTATAAATAAAAACAATCGAAATGTGTGTTTTCGTACGCACTTTGAAAAATAACGAATTCAAAATGCTTTATGTGGGACGCAGCTAAGTATTTTAGTGCAGTTAATTATCATTTTATTTCACTGATTATTTCAAATTAAAGGACAACGTCCATCTCAAAGCGATTTTCCAAAATTAGTTTATAGCTTTGTGACGTATGTGAAGGTCAACAAAAAGGTTATTTTCCCACTTGTGGTTTTCACACAAATATAAATGAAAATCGTGGGCGGGATGATTCAAATTTGGTTCAACTCGCTGTAACGAAACTCAAAGGTCACATACGTTTAGTGTGGATGTTCAAATAATTAAAACGAGCGAGGATTGAGACTGAGAGTAAAGGTAAAAGATAAAAACGGAGGTATATACTAAAAAACGGTTGACTAAAGAAATCAAAGGCTAAACAGCCTTTTAGCGACTTGGTTGATCCCGACGAGAATTGGTCCTCTAGTTGCAGAGAAAAAATTTTTTCACGACATTCACAACAACGATAAGCGAAACGATCTACAGGCCCACCATATCTCCAATATGTGCACAATAGAAAAATGCATCTTACAACAATGTATTTCAGTGTTCAGATTGCAGAACACACGCGTGGGTGCTTGAAAGCACAGGTCAGTCTGAGACATAAACAGGATCAAGTGCGCGTGGCGAGATCGCAATTGGGTCACGTTTGGCTGTGTATCACATTTTCTCTTGTGCACGACACGCATACGAAACAAAATGCAAGCGTTTGGTTGGGCAAGTTAGCGCGCTCGGAACATACATGTAATGACGACCAGAAGGTATAGACAAAAAGCGGTCATAAATATAAAAACACAAACCGATATTTTTCGATTAGATCAGAAAACTGGGAGTATGGTGTTGATGTATAATGATTTTAACTCAATATGAAAATAAATATGAATATGCTTGAAATTGACAATAATAATTTTCAATTTTTTTTTCAAAAAATCCTATATTGTGAAAGAATAATTACAAAAAATTCATATTCAGTACTACGATATGTTTCCACGAATCCAACAAAATATTCATCTTCTAGACTTTTGTGTTAGTGGATTCGTATGTGTATAATGCAGGGGATGGTGTGGGGAGAGTGAAGGTAACTACTTCAAGTAATTCAAGGGTAAAAATATATTTCTGTAATTTGCCCGAGCCCAAAGCCTATAGCAAACATAATTTAAGTATGTCAAGAAGGGCGATTACATAAGTATGTATATATACAGTGATAACATAATGCAAATATCAACAATATGAGAATGCAATCGTTTTTTTGAATCGTTAAAAGATGTTTGTCTGAGTGAGTATGACTTTGGTTAGACGAAATGCTACAGAAACATATGTCAGTGTGCAGAAAGACTCTTGAATTACATACAATATTGTAATTTTGCTGACTTCCTATATCAATAAGCAATATAAATTGGAGTAGAGATGAAGAATTAAATAATGTCGACATCCGTAAATTACATATTTTCTTATTGTAACAGGTACATAAAATTTTTTATTTTATTCTGAAGCTGGAAATTTTGCTTGGAAATGTCAGATGATTCAAGCATATAGTTGTATAATGTGATGAAAAGGTTGCTGACGGCTGCAATACCAATACAATTGTGTTTCATAACTTACAATATACGAAACAATATGATGATATATGTTAGTCATAGTCAACGGAATCTTCTGAAATAACACAATGCTATAATCGAAAGTGGAAAAGGCAAAAAAATGTTTCCAAAATACTGAAGACGCCTTCCAGAGGGTATAATTGTAGTAAAGTATTGTCCCGTACAAAGCTGTGGAGTATAGGGAGGAATTCACAGTCGACTTCAACTCCTGACTCCGGGTTGTGAAAAATTTGACTTCGACTCCGGACTGAGGAAATTGACTTCGACTCCGGGTTGTGAAAATATCAAACTGGTTTTGACTCCGACTCCAGCTCCGAAAATATCTCATTTTGGTAACAAAAACGTTGGCGATGCACGTCTCCTTTAAATAAACTTTTTTTAATGAACTTATTAAAAGGCTTTTTGAGCTTCTGTGCAAACATTATGTCTCCTACTATCATCATTAAAAGTATCAAAATCCGACTTCAACTCCCGACTTCGGGGAATTGAAAATTTGGACTTTCACCTCCGGATTCCGGCAGTTTAAAAATATGACTCCATTTATAACATGCCGAACTCCCGAGTCCAGAGCCCTGGTTTGTAGCATCTAAAATAGTATAATTCTGGTATAGTATGTATTGTTATGTTAAAGCCTATCTCCTATAAAAAGAACAAAACTACCCTCCTTGAAACTTGAAAGGAACGATGTGGTTTCATATTGGTAGACTTATACTCTACCGTTAAAATACCAATGCCACATTTTATCCACGACTCGAGTTTTCTACCAAGAACTTTAGCCATGTGGAATTCACTACATCGTAGTTGTTTCTCAGTATAGTTCTTGGCACTCTAGTGGTCGACATCAATATGCTCAGATATCAGCTGTTTTAGTTCTGAATGACTGCGCGCGGCCTTGTTTTGAGCAAAAGTTTTTATAAAAGAAAATGCATCAGGTTTATAGAAAACCAATTCTTTGAACATTCGAAATTGAATAGTTGTATAAAATGGCATTGAACTTCAATCAATTTCTAGTTTTGACATTTAGGCATTGCCAGTTTTTTTGATACATGTTAAGGATAGGGTATACAAAGTATCTTTGAAACAAAAAAGTAATATGCTAAACATGTTTTGCA
Organism: Styela clava; assembly: GCF_964204865.1. Taxonomy (NCBI): domain Eukaryota; kingdom Metazoa; phylum Chordata; class Ascidiacea; order Stolidobranchia; family Styelidae; genus Styela; species Styela clava. The sequence goes on along the minus strand of NC_135260.1, from coordinate 12,300,689 downwards.
AAAAGAAGGTCAACGTAGTTTCTCGGTATCATTGCATAACAGTTCATAACTACTAGGATTTTATTTAATCCCAACACTTTGAAAAATCTCGTTCGATTACCAAAATTTTATTACATTTAATTTGCCTCTGATGAAGCCAAAAATGGGTGAATAAATGTGTTTACGCTATAGGTGTTACGTATAACTAAATATTTTGTGTAGTCGATTCATTTGAGACCAGTACAATGATGATCATTTTGATGTTAAAACGATCTACAAATTCTATAAAATGAACCAATTTTTTCATTGTACATGTCGCAAAAAATAAAAACACACAACAGAAGCCGCCGATATAATAATATTATGGATATTAAGGGCGTTCCTTCTCCTATAAGATAAGATAAAAATCTAATCTGCCATGAAATGTAGTTAATTAATATCGTTAAATTATGATAAGATCATAACACATTCAAAAGTTATTAACGCGACATGCGGGTATTTACGGTACATGTGTCGCTGTACTTATTGCACCTAACGAGAAAATATTCATAATAACATTTGAAAGTGTAGAGAGCAAAGTGCATCGATACAGTTACCATGCCTAAATATTGGTGGTTTGATGATTGTTCTTTCCTATAAGAGTGGTCCTCAAACTTGATCTAAGGCCCCCACCCGTGGCCCCTTGCGCTTCTATAAAAAGACCCAATTCGGCTTCCAACGCATTTTCATTATTCAGTTAGTCCATTAGTCTATGCGCCACATTTAACGATAAAAATGCAAAAAAAAATGAATAAATGCATACGCAGTGAAGGGCCTATGCCCCTCAAGCGGCATGGGCCCCAGTTTAAGAAATTCCTCTCTGTATATATATTCTATAAATATATATTAATGAACAAAAGCGCAGGCGTGTTGTGGCTGTGTATATAACCTGTACCTGAAAATGATGCCCATCGGCTTCGTATGAAACAAACTACAGCCCATATCTGTATTTTTTGGCCGTTCCCCGTTGTCGCTGCGAACAAGTTAGTGTACAAGCAGTTACGGATACGCCTGAGCAGCTAAGTCCGGTAGTATATGACCCCAATCAATTCAATTTGACATGGCTTACATATCCCGACTAAACGTTTATCAAGGAATGTAAACCAAGATATGATCTTATGAGTGGACCAAAATCCGTCTGTTATATGTGTATTGAACAGGAGGTAAGTTATGGCTTGGATATACAACGAGAATATGGACTCCATCTGCGAGAGTTTTATAGCTATTTGAAATAGCTATTTTTCGGACCCAATAGTGCAATGGTTTCAACCACATTCCGTAGAACCCTAGGGTGAGTCTTTATTATTATTTATATGTTGTCGAAATAAAATTAGTTACGCGTGTATGATATAATCATATAATAAGTGTGTTTCACTAGTGTTCCGCGAAAAACCTTCATATGTTCCGTTCCATTTACTGTTTTTGATCGGCATATTTTGTGATAACAAATACAATCATATACTGAAATATACATATAATTATTGGCACATGGGTCCCTCCAGCTCCAGGAATGTTTATGGGGGTTCCGCTACACCAAAAAGATCGCGAATGCGATTAGGTATAGCATTTCCGGTTTCGCTTGAAAAATTCGCTTGAAAAAATAGTTTCCAAATGTACTTTTCTTTCTTTATTCAAATTTGAATGTATTTAACGTAGGAAGTCGTAACTGCGCAGACATTCATTACAATAAAAAGACCTATATACAGTATTCTATTACATAATATATTTAGCGAATAAGTAAGTGCGTGAGGTCTTCTTTGGAAACAGTTGTTTACCGGTTTGAAATGTTCGTGACAATCTCATATGAACGTGACTCCTGAAAAATCGTTTCTCAAGAATATAAAATGTAAAGCAATGAACTTGAAATTAACCTGTTTGCTATTCACGACTGCAAAATGTACCGTAGCATCAAAGAATAATTCTATTGGTGATTCATAAATTGTATACAGTGAAAGATAACTAGTAGATGAGGCACGAATAATCTCAAAGAAAAATATAATGACGTGCGGAAAACGGGGCGTTGTCGGGGCCGGGCCAAAATTAAGGTAACCTGACTTCGTGCGTAAGAATTGAGGGTGAATTTTCGGAAAAATATTCCAGATAACTTTTTCATTTATCGGTAGATTATTGTTGTGCACTTGCGCAAATTTAAAACATCATAAAATCACATTTAAATACAAATGAACCAAAATTTAAAATTTGGATGAACTCATTCATATATAAATCTATATATAATCGCCAACAACAAAGTTGTTTCATTTTTCGGTCTTGTTTACAATGATCCCCGTGACTAAATGGTTAATTTTAAATCGAATCCTATAAAAATTATGAGCAGATTCGTTTATGAAGACGACAGGTGGCGGTGGGTACAGATTACAAGCAGGAATTGGATTAATGAAATTTTTACAACACAATCAACTGCTGAACATATTTTGATGAAACAAAACAAACTGAAAAATGACATTTTTGACATGAAACGATATCTTTGACCATACATAGACAAGATTAAAAAAAGATCAATACTATAGAATACAAGTTAAAGTAACTAGTTGTGGTTGAAAATATCACAAGACATCAAGCAACAAGACAAGATGGTTTGAAAGTTGTTGTTTGTCGCGATTTTCTTTGTCTAGTAAAGAGATTATCGGTTTTACACGAAGTCATTGCATTTTAATCAAGATTGATATGTGATGAGCATCATAACAAGTACATACATAAATTTCGTACGAGAAAAGCTGAAAATGCCATACATATAATTATACTCCTTTGAGGAAAAGAAGTGATTTAATGGGTGTATAAGCGACTGCGTGTATGTTGGAAGCAATGCATTCGTTCCATATATTATTCGGAATCAATAAGTTGATGCATGCAGGACTGCCGATTCGGGAGTCGGAGTCGAAATCTGAATTTCCCGGCAGTCGGAAGTGTAGACTTTCAATGGTGATAAAATGAAGTCAAAAGTTTTTACGGAAACCCCAAAATACCCGCATGTCGTGTTAATAACTTTTGAATATGTTATGATCGTATCATAATTTTACGATATTAATTAACTTAAATAATAAGCTCTCTTTGGATATAGATATATGCCAAAGCTTTTGTTATAAAAATATGATTTTTTCGTAGTTCGAGCTGGAGTCGGAGTCAATTTTTCACAATTAGAAATCGGGAGTCGGACCTAAAATGTTTTCAATCCGAAGTCAGGAGTCGGAGTAGAATGTAAATATTCCTCGCATCAACTGCCCTGCGTTGATGAGTGTTCTGCGTTCTAAAATTTTGTTGTTGCCTTGTGGGAAAAACCTTTCTCATTTCATAATTGGAAATCCATACTAAGCGCGTCGCAAGTGGAGTTTGAGTTTTATTGGACACGAAGTGGACTTATGGATCGTTTTTTTATTATGTTGTTGTTAAGAAAAAAGTGCTTTTCTCTTTAACTGCTGGACACTTTGGCTTAAAAAATATCTGTGGGATCTCTGGCATTCATTTTAAACTTCGAAGTTTTGTGTGATGAAGTCATCAAGAGTAAAAATTCAGCACCGTATCGTGGTTTCGTGATCACATCTCACTGGTGGTCAGACTAGCGGTAAAAGATTTGATACTACTTCGTTTTGGCCTTCGTGTCTACATATGGGCATTGCTCTCTCGTTATATGAACAAATATTTTCTATCTGACAAAATAAATTGCTACAATTTATCGGCGTACATACGAGACAACATTAGTTTTTTCAGCGCGATAACGCTTAATTAAACTCTTATTCTTAAAATTAGGACACTAATAGATGGGATGACATCAATAAGTTGTGTATAATACAAACAAATCCATGAGAAAATATTGCCATTAATTTAATGATTATATTCAATCTTAATCAATTTTATTAATATTAATCGGCTATATCGTCATCCTTAAACAAACGCTTTCCACGATCGTTGGAAAGAATAAAAAATATCCGACATTAAAGTCTTTTTATTACATTAGGCATCATTTTAACGAAATCAAATTAGCGCTCATGTTTTGATATCTTCCCATCCCTTATGAAACCGGATATAAACATTGAGTTAAGGAGAAAATATCGATTCTACGTTGTGTGAAAGCTTCACATTCTTTCAAAAGTTGTCACAAATTAGGAACACATGTTAATTTATTCCGTATATTTTTATCTACTTTGATATCAAACCATGATTAAAGGATAATTATCGTTAACAAAACCAATAAGACCCGAATTCATGCGTCTCTGACGCACGCTATGATTTTACAATTGATCAAAGATGGTATCAGACAACATCATTCATAAGAGGTGGATAATCTAAACCCTTGAGCTTGCCGGATATGTATCTATCGATTATGGTTGATCATACATATTTTCCGATGATTTAAAAAATTAAATAATGTAGAATTATCTATGATTCACGCATGGTTTGTATGATTGTTTGACTGATGTAAAATATGATGAAATGGAGAGGAGAATGGAGATGAGACTTTCCATATTAGTAATAAAAAAATAAATGAAGACGCGAGAAATTTTCGGTCACGTTTTTTGCTAATCACATATATTTTGTGTTGATATCAACACAGAATCCAGACAAATTTGTTTTAAAAATCAAAACAAAAACATCAGAAGTATTAACATCAACGCATAGAACAGAAGATGTCTTAAACCGAGCGAACCTGATTTCTGTTTCCACCTAGTGGCCAGAACAAGTGTTTATAGGGTATCATGTAGATTGTGAATTATAACAAAGTTCGAGTCTGATATTTTTCAAATTTTTGAAATTTTTAACCGTAACTAAAAAACTACAAACAAAACTACAAAACAAAAATGCCAATGTCATAATCAAAATTTTAATATCCCACAGACGGGAGCTGAATTCGAAGTTTTATTCATTTTTATTGCAGCGCTTGTGACTGGAGACGAAATTTTTGACGACTCGGATTCCGATTTTGAGTCGGATAGTGTGGTATGACACAGAATCTGGTGAGATCTTGTCCGACTCCAATATCCTGATTTTTTCAACAGGATTGTAAACTTACGTGGACTTATGTGGATTGAAATGAGACAAATTTGAACATTATAGTATTACAAACCGCAGTTGAAGGCATTGCAAAAAAAATCGCTCAAGAAAATACCAGTTTACTAAGCACGGATTTTCTCGTTTTGAATAGGGATTACAAGGACGTGCATTTTGTGAAATACTTCTGTCTGATCCTTCAAATAGAAATACATTACGGCGCCCTCAATCCGTAAACACAAATGTTATGTTGTAACAATAAGTAAATCGAATATCCAGACTATAAGCGGTAGCATTAGCACATAGGCCGCAGGGCAACGGAAGCTGTATGTCTGACAATGTCGTTATTGACTGTTATTGCCTGGTTTGGGGTGCTTCCCCAGATTTGCATTACGTGACGCAATCGATATGTTATATTTTTAAAAGGTCCATAACTTAATCAAAGTATCCCAATATAATTTTGGTTTATTTTTAGCCGAACATTTTACATTATAATTGCAGTCGACAATGGAGTTCTACCTCAAATTGACAAGTTGATGACACCGCTTGTAACCAATCAATGTGACGTAGTGGTTACGTCACAATTGTGGCAATTCACACTGTCCACATCCAAAAGTGTTTTTATAAAAAATAATCTAAAAATATAATAGAAATGACAACCCTTATCGTCGAGCATCATTTTGTCCCGCCTGTTTTGAGTTTCGCATCTGAATGCCATCCACATCTGATAAGGAGCATTCAAACCGCAGTGCCGGTATATTTTGAGCAATACTTATTCCACAAGATCTATTAAAAGTAATCATCGTGCTAAGCGTAAAAGATTATGTCCGAATTTATGACTATTTTTTCATCTGTAAAACGCCCATGTCCTTAAGCAAATCTACGGTACTATATGGTACCTGTTATTTGGTCAAAAATTTTTGCCACATCACCATGAGGAGGCAACTTAAACTTAGGTATACCCAAAATGCATTTCAACTTCATTTGTATAGTGTTTTCAGAGCACCTCTCTTGGTCATTAAAATTTTCTCGATATTTTAATATTTTTATGAATCTGCTCAAAAAATGAAAAATAAATAGGCAAACGCATGAAGCGCCAACAAAGTACGACTGAGCGGTAAATAAACTACTATGAAGCATGGGTGAGCTGCGATCAGCAACATTGACAATTAAGGACACCAGAGAAAAAAAACTTAGTCAACTCCGACTTAAAAAAAAATTGACTCCAACTCCAACCTGGTTAATGTCAATTTTTGACTCCGACTTCGGTTCCCGACTCCAGGTTGATGGAAATTTCGACTCAGACTCTAGATTCGAACTATCAAGAAAATCGAACTTCGATAATAAGAATTTTGGCATATGCAAGACTTTTTCATGACTTAAGTGCCGACTTCCGATTTGGGAAGGTTGCAAAGGGATACACAGTCCTGGATTCACGGTAGTCCAAGGTTAACGTTCACTCAGTGTTCATACGTTTGTACAATATTAATGTTTTTTTTTTGTTTTTACGAAACCCAAAGTGTAAACTTTGCAACATAGACAGCGGAATATAATATATATTGATACTATTAAGGTAGTAAGTTCACGGGAATCACGTTATGACCCTGAAATCGTAGTTCAAACAGAGATATCTGGACTTTCTAAATGTCATCCGTGTATATGTATCACTACTTATTTTGCTATGATTCCATAATAAGCAGATACACCAAAACAAATTAATAGCGTATTATAGAACATGTAAGATAAATAATACAAGGAAAAACAGTATATATAGTGGATTTCTCGATTAAATCATATTTCGGTAATGAGAAGACGCATTTATCTATGTCACGCGTTTGGTAACAGAGATGAGTACCTTGAAGATAAATTAACGCGAAGCAAACACCTTACATTCTGAGCATTTGACATGCATACTAATATAAATCAGACCGAAACCAAAAATGAGAACAGCAGTAAAAGCGAATTACATTCATGTATATTTACAAATGTTTATCGCTACGAACAATTCGCTGCAACAGATTTTCATTGTTCAAAGCAGTTTCAAACATTTCATTGCAACTCAAGTTCAGATTCCAGAGTTGTGTGATCGGAGTTTATAACTAGAGTCGGAGTGGAATTTTCAAACTCGCAGGAGTCGGGGCCCATTGGTTTATTTTACGTGAACTGGTTGAATTGTTATATCCTTGCTTCAGAATGCAAATGCCGTACATTCCAGAATAAAGTAGCCTAATAAATATTGCCCGGATGTCTACTTTCCCCCTAACGTGTAACTTAAAAAAAAATTATAACACTTTTTATTTTTCCCGCGTAGGATGGATTTAAAAATACAAAATGTTATCATTCGTTTACGCAGTAAAAATCGACATTGAAATTTTTTATACATTAATCTCTGTATGTCTTCTTATTTAATAAATCTTAATATATATAGTTTGCAGTAAAAACAAATAAATCCACGGGAAATATCGGAGACAAAACCATAACACAAAAATAAGATTAAGTTTGCACACAAGTTCACGACTGACTCTTAAACTTTGCTGCAAAGATTTAAAAAAAACTTTGCAAGATAACGGATTGCTGGTTAATGAAGCTTTCAGCAAGATATGAAGCGCTAACGCGAAATCGATTCGATCTTTCACAAAATATTGTTATTTCCCAAAACGATATTTGATACTTAAAAAAGGTCCTTGGCAAATTATTGGACACGAAATGTATATATGGGCCGTTTTGTTATCATAAAAAAATCGCTTTTCTCATTGACTGCTGAACCAATTGCTTTGAAATTGTCAGTGGTTTTCGCTAGAAAACTATTATTTTTATTTATTGTAAAAATTTCTGTGGGCTATAATAGATTCGTTATTTTGTGTGCGATGACGCCATCAAAATTAAAAATTGCGCATCTTGTGGCGGTTCCGCGTTCGCGATCTGACGGTCAGGCGAAGTCGCGAAGACTGCGGTACCGGTACTATACTGTGACAGATTGCATACCCGCTTCCATATATTTGTGCATCGCTCTCTTGTTTTCATTGTAATTGCACATAAAAAAAGTTTTGATAACATTGTTGCCTGAGATTCAAATCCTTTATCTATTCATCTATTCTGACAATATAGTAATATAAATTGGGAATCAGATTTAAAATTTTACAAATATGCAAGGATCATTTTTAGAGAAAACCGAAATTTCCATTCACTTTGCAAACTTACAGCAATTCGGGTCCAACCAATATCGTGCATATTTATATTTAACGAAAATTTGCGGATGGTCGATTCAAAATCATTGCATATGGTGATGTTGTGATTATTGTGTTAGTGAGGTAAGATCACTGTTCCCTACGCGTTTTGTAAAACATGACGCAATTTATATATTTTACTTCAGAATATAAAAATATTTTAGTTAATTTTAAAATAACCGAGATTCGGGGTTTATTATCTTTTACCTATAGCACTAGTGTATAACTTAGGTTATATTGTAGTGATCACAGTAGAAAGCCGGTAAAAGCATTCGATGTGAAAAAAAAATTAAAAATTCAATGACAATCGAAAAGTTTTCCTGTTAAATAACAGACGTTCGCACTTAATATCTTGTTTTCAGTTATATTTGGCGCCATTATAGTGAAAGTATGTTCCCAAATAAAATAATAAGTAAATTAGGATTAAACTTTGTTGGGTGTAGCTGGCACGCGAACAATAGTCATTGATTTGGTTTGCGGTTTTCCATATATACTTGTTTAATAAAAAAATAAAAATATAGCATTTTTTGTTACAGACCTTTTCTCTCATTACGATTACTGTGGCCATAATACTAAATCTATTTTTATAGTACTCAATCTAAATTTAACAAAACCGCAGTCTATATTTATCTGACATAAGATGTGGCATGTAGTGACACGCACTGTAAGTGAAACATAAGCAACAAGTAACGCTTAGCGTGACGTATTTTTATTTTCTAATGATTAAAACAAACAAATGACCATAGAGGAGTGGATTACAAACATACGGAAGCAGTGAAATATTTGATATTACTGAGTTATTTATTTATTACAGCAAAAATTCACAGCCTGAACTAAAGTTGACATATATAATTATAGCATATACATATAGATATTCAGATGATAACTAATCGAATTACTGTATAGTCGGGCTTGGAATTGAGATGCAAAAAAATAAACATATACGTATACTTATAGGTGATCATTTTTTCTCATAAATAGCTAAACCAACCACATATTATAAATGCCAAGTGCCGTATAGAATAATGGTGAATCCTGTGTATTACCGCACAAGCTAGCAGTAAACTTTTTACCCCCAAAATAAGGGTAAATCCACAAACATTTTTAAGGGTGAAATTGGATTTGTGGGATCGTATTGATAAACCCCAACCCCTTGTTTATCTGATTGGAATGGGTTATGATGAAGTAATAGTTAAAATATGGGGCCTTCTAAATTGATAGTGACCCCACCTGTCCTGTCGCAAAAGCGGGGCTCTACAAACGTGAAATATAAATATCTGTCTGATATTTCATTCGGTCGATATATTCTCCTCAAATGAATATATCACATTCGTTTCCCCTATTGTTCTAAACAGAAGTAACAGGAAAAATGAATTATAACATTCATATAGTTAAAATTACAAACATAGATAGACATTGGAAAAACAAGGCGATACTAAAATTGCCGGTAAATAAGTTTGCATCAGCGATAAAAAAAGTTGAATTAGTTTATGGAAACGGGCGGTGCGGTGAATATAAATACGAATAAGTATTAATTTAGTTTAAATCGATTTCATTTTCAGAATAGTGTGAAACTTTGGATTTGTGTGGGTATTATTAGTAGAAGATGCACGGTTTTAGCCCAGTACGGAATACAGTAACATTCGGCGACATCGTGGATTTTCGTTGGTCATTGTACATAGAGGTGGATCCCAAGATACGTCACCAAAATATATATTTATATTATATAGATAAACGTAATAAAATTTGCTATTGGCACGTTATATTGGGCCGACTTTATGCCTACGATAAATAAATCTACCGGCACTGTCATGCATATAATTAGCAAGCGCCCCAGGCTTTTATCATTCATTGTCTCGTTGTTGTAGTATATATTACACTGCCCGAATCAAATGCCGTAAATTCGTTGATGAGTCAATTCACCGACGCCATTTTCTCTCGGGCGATAGATATGAGAAAAAATAGGTGCGTTAAATATTTACTACTTTTACTTTGAATCCCTTGTAACTTTAGCGGTTTGGCAAGAAATTAGGTGCCGGAACCGAAAGTATGAAAATATCACATTGTTTATTTAATAATTTAATGTAATATCAAAAAATAGGCTGATGTTGGCGCCTGGTGGTATAAATGAAAATGTTATGTTTATATGTATTTCTTTCTATAACTTAGAAACTATTAAAGTAAAGATAGAGAAATCATATGAAAAATATTTACTGTTTTATATAACTCCCAAATCACCGTATTAACAGTTTCTGTGGAACATATCTTCCTCTTCCCATCAGTATAATTTTCTAATTATGTCTGCGGAAGTTTCATGAAACTTGTAATACGTTGGGGATTTAAAGGTCGATTAACGATCCTGTTTCTTTGACTAAAATTTTTGGTATATTCACAAGTCACACAAAAATAGCCGTTTATAATATGAATCATCATAATTTGGAGGCACTGACAGATTATATTGAAATTATATTGCTCAAACAAGTACTTTACCAGTGTTTGGGAACGCTACGTGTTTACAATAATTTTTTTCCATGTAATCTTGACGAAGTGTCTCAAAAAATAACGTGACATACATTTGCCCTTTTAAGCACACTCGTCCTACACTTTACCCACTTGTCTCCAAACCTGCCAAAATGTCCCACAGTCTTGGGTGGGGGTAGATATGCATTGGGGGCGAATGTTGAGGTAAGCTTATGTAGTGGAATTCATGCTATGTTCTACGTTAGGATAGATAAAATATTTTGGCAGACGGTTGGCGTATCCATTAAATCGAGACAAGTGTGGTACAAGTGGGACACGACATTTTTGAGATACCGTATTCTCACGCGAATTAAATAGATTCATTCGGCATAGGCTGTAATTGGCAAATGAAGATATATAAAAAGGCACAAAACCAATGGAAACGGCCAGAAACAGTTACGTCACTTTTTCTCAAAACGAAAATACGAAAAAAATTAGGGGCGTGTACTTCCGTCTGCTAGATTTTTTACATCTATACCGGAAAAAGAATAATATTAAAAAAGGGATAATATTATTTCAAATAACCGCACGCTAGATGTGACGTAAATGTCAAAGCCGCGTCGCCGCTCGCCACCAATCTTTAAAATTTAGCGGTGATGACTTAAGTCACGATAACAAGCAAAAAATAACTGAGCGCATTGCTTATCTGTTTAGCATCAGCGCGTAATACTTATTAACAAATGCTGTAGCACCTGAGTAAAAATATCGCATGCCCATATTTGGAAACCAAAGAACGACGGAAAAATCGAGAAAAGAGAAAAATTGCATCATCAGTCATGCTTGGCAAATATGAAATCGGGCGTTTTTAGACGAATTTTGGGTGTAAATCAAACCTGGTTTAGGGGTATAGGTGTAAAAATATCGCTCCGGAAATTTCATTTTGGTATCATGTTTAATAATGACATCATAACTACATGCAATATTGTACCATTGTTCTCTCTTTATCGGGTCTCCTAATTATACGGTAATCTGGTAAATTTGAACAAATCACGGAAATACATTATTCCCGTAACTCGTAAGGGTAGGAGAGGCAAACGTAATCGTTAGTTTATGAATGATTACCTGATATCATTACAATGAACAATGCGTTAGATTACTTAACAAATGTAAGGTATAATTCTCTAAAGGGACCCATGGCTTCTTTTATGAAAAGGTTCAATTGTCTATCACAGTACTATTTCCATTCGGTGAGAAAAGTTTTAATCGAACTTTCTCAGAAAGAAGAATCGTGTTTGACGTGAAGGTCAGTTGCGTGCCTCAAACAAACATAAAAATTGTTGCAAAACTGCTAGATCATGTGCTCATTTTAACTGATGGTATAAGGGGCTTGCTTACGTTGTGAATGGGTCAAATGACCTGTAAATATAACTTCGAAAAGTTCTGACAATAAAGAAAAACAGGGTATTTCCATAAATAAGTTCTATGTTTCAAATAGAAACAAAATGAAATTGATTCACAAAATAGTATAATAAAATTGCTTACGTAAATTTTGGATATTCGCCAACCACAAATAAAACATGGATCATGACTCTCATGAGTACACAAGAAAATTATTTTCGCAAGAAAAGCAGTATCAATTCCACATAAGGTCAAAAAGGCGAAACAACAAACACTGAAGTTTCAAAAAGATCATTGTTATTCGTCGCGAATAGAGTAAAATAAAATGATACTGAACGTGTTAGGCCACAAATCATGATAACAAATTTATAAGTTGTTAAGCTGTTTAGAGAACAATAGAAATCAAGTTAAATTTCATTGAAACGATAAACAAGCCATTGTTGAAAAGCAATTCGTGACAAATTTACAACCAATATAGGAATTATAGATCGGTATCAACGCTAACACAAGACGCTGACTTGAATTTTACCGCGTGGAACTGTCTCGAAGATTTTTATTTTGCTTTTCAATTTCCACGGATAGTTTCGGTGTTGTGGTTTCTTGGTGGTTTTTCGCGTAATCCAGATTTAATCCTTATAAAATGAGAATTAAAATATTAATTCTCTTTTAATATCAAAACATTATCGATTTACAAAGGCGGAAAACGATCGCGTGCGTGTTGCAATTGAGATGTGGTCCCTCTTAGGATTAATTTGGGTCATTTTTACTAGATAATACTTTAAGCCCATCGTTATCTTTATTGAGGTGAAATAAGGTGACTATACCCTCATATTCGCCGCGTTTAATTATTCTAAGGTCGTCAAATAAAAGTCCTATTTACGGCTATAGACAACTATTCAGTGCGCGTTGTAATTCGGTTCAAGTCTGAAATCAGATGTATATTTTGTCTAAAACATAATTCTTTCGTCGAATAAATCATACATATACTTTCAATGTAGGTGATAAAAATATTAATTTGAAAAATATTCCAAGAAAAAGCTTTGGAGAAAAAGAAGGCCAACAAGACTGGAAGGTTGATAATTAATTTACATTGTAAAAGCGTTTTACATACACAACGATAATCACTAATGTCCCGATCATTGTATTCGGAAAAAAAGAAAACGAACTGGTCACTCTACCGATGTTACCCGGCAATTTTAACGCAATTGAGGCACAAGATTCAGGAAGTCTGGCGGACGATTGGGTACACGCCCACTATAAGAGCATAATACAGCACTAAAACTTTTCCAGGGAATGCATTCATAGCACTTTAAGATTTCCAACGAGAGTTGGGGTTATGCTTAGTAAATATCGTCTCTAACAAAGCAGTAATTTCCCACAAGCATCTCGATGAGTTGTAGATATGCTTATCTAAAGATGGGCTATCAGAATGGCCGCTCGGTTACTTGAGGGTATCCAGCAAATCTCCAGTCGCAATGTCGACCTACCAATCAGATCAAAGTAAACCCGATATATTTTTAGCAACATACTTATATCTAAATACGAGTTTTCAACAAGCAAATTGCCAGGGGCAAGTTGAATGTTAAAAAATTCCCCCGTGCAAATCGGTAGCTATAAGTATTAGGTAATCTAAAAATTATGACGAAAAACGCGTCATATTACGTACCATGACCGGGATAAGTGACCATTATTGTACACCAATACAGTTACTTTTGACATAAGTTGAAAAAAAAATTTTAGGAAGGATAAAAAACATATAGATCGTGCTGGCGGAACTGACTGGCCAAGGCCGAACCACATTGACGATTTTTTCGAATTTCCATATTTTTCAGTAGCGCCTATTACTGAAAACTATTATGCTATTTTAGTAACGGTATAAGTAATTATTGTGATCAGCTCATTATGAAGTGAAAATAAACTTGCGGTTGAAATCGAAAATGTACACAAGTCGAGAAATCGGCATTTAGAGTTTGCAAAAGCCCCAGTGTGCTACAATAAAACCAACAAAAAAATCGGTTCTGAAAACTTTCGATTTCGGCTTATTTGTTCATAGTTTACTGTTTATATGGATCAGAAAATAATAATTCTATTTTGAGCCAAGATAAACAATTAACAGTAAATAAGAAAAAATTAAAAAATTTAAATGAAAAAAGTCGTTTTTGCATATTTAAATTTAGGTCTATTTATTTGATGTTTTTCTGTCCGAAGATAACCATTACGTATGTACGAAACAGTTAAATAAATATAAATAATCAAATATTCCACATTGTAAGTATATGTATGCCTAACAAGCCTAAAGTGCAATAAAAAAGTTACTTTATCTATGATTCTTGTTTGGCCAAACATGTTTGTTCAAACATTCAAAATGGTGTTTGATCAATTGCAATCCGCCAGCTTAAAAACTAATATTATTTAACCACCTGTATCAAGGTTTTCAAGCATTTTAAATAATGCAGTAGTTTCGTTGCAAACACAATTCAGAATATACATAGATCGAGATGAAAAATACCAAATCGTAAAAATAAGACAAAAATAACCCAGAGTGATGTATTATTATAGAATACGTTATACGTATATCCATATGATATGTACACTTTGTCGAAAAAAAAATCGTCGAATGATTTTAATGCGGAATCGTAGGCTGGGTCGGGCACGGGATCGAGTTTAAAAGAAGCAAAGAAAAAAAAATTTTAGCAATTCAGGTCGACATTTTTATGAAACAAAAAATGAAAATAAAAAATTAAAAAAACATTCACACACCACAAAGAAAGTTTAATAGAATCGTCTATTTCCCACTTTTGGGTTCGATGCTTTCCTGAGTTTATGGAAATCAAAAATATTTTTTCTGTAAATGCTTATGCAAAACTACATACAAATGCTCTAATGTAGAGCAACGTTTCCTAACCGGGAAGAATTTCCTTCTCAGGGAGGAGGCGTTTTGCGGGGGGAATCTTGCTTTGTATTCGCTGTAGTATTATTATCAATATTTAGTTTTCTTATTATTACTATAATACTTAATAATTAACATATAATAAACTACTACTCACTACTAAAGTGAGTGCGACTTTAGCAAAAGATCCATAAAGATGGAACAAATAAAGTAACGTTGTTTTATGAATAGCGAGGAAGAGACAAAACCGCTAATCTGGTGCTTCTCATACTGGGCCACTGGGAAAAAGCAGTCAAGTACTATTTCATATGACGTTGGAAAGACTTTGAAAGGGGCGAAGTATATTGAAAGTTCGAAACCCGCTGCTTCATCAATTCATTATTCAATCTTTTAAACGAAATTGACCAAGCAGGATATGTGCATATGTGATTCAGCTGTGTGTGTGTGCGAGCGGTATGTGTGTCTTGAGATGCATTCTCAAAGTGAAAAAAAACACTAACAAAATACAGTTAAAATACAATATATGAGAAAAAAGTCAAAAGCGATAAAGATGCTTAAAAACGGGAATTTTGATGTGAGTAATACCGATATTACTTGTCAAATATAGGCATCAAAACTAAATGCACTTTCGATTTACTCAGCGTTTTCCTGTCTTTAAACACCACACAACATTTCGCTTAATGTCGCAGGGTATATAGTCTGAGAAGACAACGGCAACATCGCCCAAAAGAGTGACGCGATAAAACTTCCCACCATTGGTCATTCCCGGAAATAATCCGCAAAAAGTATTCACGGGACCAATAGATATGAAAACAGACTGCTCACATATGGTTGAAATGGTGACCGTACATTTGAACCCACGTACATTTGAACCCATGTGTATATCCACGGGTTCAATCTATATGCGGGTGCTAAAACCCATGGGTTAGGGTTAGTGTGGGTTCAACTATCCGAAAAACAAAAAAAAATCCATAGGTGCAATAGCATACAGGTGCAATTGTCATGGGTTCAAATGTACGTGGGTTCAAATGTAATGGAACCGGTTGAAATATATATAAAAAATTTACGGTATAAGTAAGTTGAAGAGGGTTTTGTGGCAAAAGTGGTGATTTGTGTCAAACGCCAGACACCGAACTCTCGCTGTCCGTAACCAATTCTGCCCCCTATACGCGCCTATAAATGTACGATTGTGTGGAAACTCTAATCCTATAAAATAAATGACGATTACAAAATTATACATTCAATCAGTTGACAAAGAACTTGAAGTGAGTTGTCAATGACGTAGCAGGAATGCAGAGAACAATATGCATATACACATGATACAATGTAAAAAATTTAATGGCATTTCACCGCAATCGTACCAAACTGTATTGCCAGAACAGAATAGGAACTATGTACACAATTCAACGACGGAGTCAGTGTTCAGTGAGCGGTCCATCTCCCTGTCAAATTTGGCAAAAAAACAGTCGATCATATGAATGAAACTTCAATTACGCTTAAATACAAGTAAATATGTTATATTTTTACAATAGTGGATAAAAGCCTCACACCGCCCTTTAATTTTAAACTCGTGGGTGATATCCGATACATTGACAATTAAAATACTAGACAAGGTTTAAATAATTCCTCTTCATTTACGAACATCGTTGCTTACTTCAAAGAAGAATTGCTAGAAGATATAGAAATTTTTGCAAATAGTTAATATCTTTTCGACAGGAGTATTTTCTTTAGCAAAAATGCTATAGCCGTCAGTGCTAAAGCAAATTGAACTCGACAAAAAAACTTGATATTGGATGGCAACCTTCTTCCATCAAAAATTCAATTGTAAATGCATTGCAAATTCGACAAAAAAGAACAACCGCAGTATCATAATATTATAGTGGTATAATCTAGTGGTGTACTAGGTAATTTAGACATTAGAATGAGAAAATTTAAGCAAAATAATACAAAGTGAAATTGCAAGTGAAGTTTTAAAAATTTAAATATAAACATAAAGAAAACCACAAGGAATAGCATGAAACTAAATGCTAATGAAAAAAAAAATTTGTCATAAAAGTATTGTCATAAAAACAACTTGAATATAATAAAATTCCACCAAACAGAAGCACAAAAAAATATCATAAAGGTTCGATTATAGACTTGAACATAATGCCAAAAACGACAAATACCTGCTTCTCACATTATTCAAATGGTCGAGTAATTAGAAGAAACTGTGGCAGAGATTTTGGTTGTGATTATAGACTGTCACAAGTGCCTATGCAGTTCATCTGACCTCAAGTCACGAGCAAGGAGTTATGAATTTTTGATTATTGATTAAAATGATTGAAATTACATAAAGAATTTTTGGTTGCGTTGGACGAAGAAGATTTCCAATTTTTTCAAGCCTTGACAGTAGACGCAACCCTTGCCTACAGGTTTATTTACTTGAAGACCATTTTAAAACGTTCCTGCACACCTATTCAAGTGTTGCAGTACCACCGTTGGAAACGCCAATATTGCAGTAAGTTGATCACAAAACGAATAATGAATGGATGTAATCTATATAATTGTTTTTACCACTATCATTGATGTAAATGTAATAAAATAATATCATCAGCATTGGTAATACTTTAATTAATACTCGAATTATTTATGTATTAGTATTATGATGCTCACTTTCAATTTCACTAATCATAATGCATAGAATTCTTCTTACGATTTGATAAAAAGTTGAAATAATAAATAACAACATTCCAAAATAGTTTCAACCTATTTTCTAGATTCTTGAAGTCATATTGTCATAGATATACATTTGGCAATGATGTGTACCGATACAAACTTTTACTTTTCTATAAAGTTTTCTATATTAAGGGTACTACTGTAGGTATATTTGATTAAGATATCACGAGGAGAGTCGCAGTTATATTTTAGGTTTATTAATAGTAGAAAAAAGTACAAACCGAAACGGATAATTATTTGCAAAGATATAGAAAAATTCACAACTTTCCAAGATTTAATGTTATTTTTGGAAATTACGACAAGTATGACATGAGAACGAAAATGATAGAAAACCATTGGAATTGTTTATTTTAGTTAAATTTTTATTTTAGAATAATTTATTTTCAAATACAACCACTGAATTATAATATTAACAATACCTATAAAAAATATGTTTGTATTTAATTTTGTAACAACTAATGAGAAGTATGTATACTAAATTACACTTAATTGAAAAGAGAGAAAAATACTTTATCAAAATGAACAAATATCGAACGAAATTGAGCCAGAGAATGACAAATAATTTCTGTTGGGGGACATTCTACAAGTGCATGATTTGGGTGGAATTTTAAAATTGTCTCAAATAAAAGTAAAAATGTGTGTAAAGTAAAGATTCCCAAAGAATTTCGTCTTGAAAAAAGTCGAATTCTGTTCCGAATACCCGATAGCATAGTGCCTTCTGCAAATGCCATATATCTGTTTACCGCTAATAATACATTTAGACAATTTGAGTTGAAAAATAATCGAAAGGAAAATATAAAAGTAGGAATCTATCGGGTAGGTATAGGCGAAAACACGATGGTCTTCATTCTCCAAATCTGCGACGGATAAATAAATGATAGACAACGCGTGGAGATGAAAAACATTTATAACATTCAATTTTAAATGGCGACATTATCGGCCTCATTTTCCACTATTTTTCTTGACAGCCGAGAAAATAATTGTAGACTCCGTGGAGCTTGTGTCTCATCAAAATTTAAAGAGAATGCGATAGCGGTAAACACGCCAAAACTGTTGAATAAAATATGTGAAATAAACCTATTTCGCGCGGATTGCAGACTACTGACATTTAGAAAATATTGCAATAACCTCAAATTTAGGTTAATTTAACATTTTATTAAAGTATCACTAATAAGTGTTTGAAATTTCTATGTATATATAAGACCATTCGAAAAGAAAGCGCAAACCAATTTCAATATATGTCGAGGTGATCTGACACTGAATGGGAGATATTGGTTGACATTTCACAAGTGCGACTGCGCAAATAACCACAACCCGACCTGTCTGTACACAGTTCCCACAATCAGGAAGAAGCGAGCATGGATTACGAGTAACGAGCCCATTTTTGCAACAAAGGAGCAAACCTTTCTTGAAATGAATCCTGTGTAATAATAGAGAGGAGCATGCAGTTTACTTCAATGAAATAAAATCGTATTAATTCGTTTATTGGCAATTCGCGAGATTTTGTGCCTCCTTTTTCCTATGTCCACATTTTGCGAACTATAAAGCTTATTTCCTGTTGATTTTGTTCTCAAGCCTAAATCAGAAAGAACAGTCAGTTTCTTTTTACATTCTGTATTCACTGAGTATATTTTATGTATGCTGGGAAAATATTACGGATTACTTCATCATTAATGTAATACCATAGAACAAATGCAAATAGTAAACGATTAATAACAATATATATTTACTCCAAAATTCTAGTTATTTCGATCAATTTGGAGTCCATATTTTAAAAATTCTTATTTTGACATGAGTAATTCAACATGTTTTCGCGTTTTCTTTCCACATCTGTCGACAGAATGACTTAATCGCATTTGTCAGCCATTTTTATTTTCAACAAATCTCAAATTTCACGACCTCACTGACCGACTACATCTCTTATACTTGTTATTATTTCCTGGAAATCACAAATGTACACCGTAATATGAACTTGTTCACCCGCATGGGTGATTCATAGCATCAGTTAGTTATAATTTGTATCAAAAGGTGAAAGGTGAAGTAATGCATTTAAATTCCATAAACATTTTCATATATTTCCTAATTATACAAATATTCTAAGAATTTTCAAATAGAAATTCTAATTATGCACGCTCGACT
Source organism: Styela clava (assembly GCF_964204865.1). NCBI lineage: Eukaryota > Metazoa > Chordata > Ascidiacea > Stolidobranchia > Styelidae > Styela > Styela clava. The sequence continues at coordinate 12,280,835 of NC_135260.1, read as the reverse complement.
CCAATTTCAGGATGAAATTCCAATTTCACAAATTCTCCATACAAAAAAAAATGAAAAAACAAAAAATTAAGACTTATTTATTGCCAGATTACTATTTTCCGCAACAAAAGAATAAACGATTCACCATAGACTCCTTAAAAACGGTAAAAAGCATAAACAAATGTAAAACCATAAAAACCTTTAAAAATATAATTTAACCAACATCGAAAATTTATTTTTTCCCAATAATGGTCAGAGGTATCGTTTGAAAGAATCTACTAAAATGAAAACTATTATTTATTTTTGGCAAGATTCTCCATTTTATCAGAAAATGCCTATTATATTATTCTTCATTGATGTTATAAAACTAATTATGTCACTTGGAGCGCTTCGTAAATAAACAACTTGGCCTACGTGAGCTTAAATTTGCATTTAACATCATTTCGCTTAATTTTGATGTTGAATAGAAAACAAAATAATATGTAAATGAGTTAACGTTGGCATCAATTTTTATTCGGGTTTTATTATTATATGTACAAAGTTGGCCATAGTTTGATAATTTTCGTTATACGATATAAAGCCTAAAAATACGACAAACTGCTGATAATGCAGATCATTTTCTCTTTTTTCTACTATAATTTATATTATTTTCCAATATTAGAGTGTCGTTTAATTTGGGATCCATTGCCGACTTTGGCCAATAGATTCAGGCAGACGACCATGATTAAAAGATATATAATTTCTACAGTTACCGCATTTTCCGTAAATTAGTTTCCAAAAATTGTAAAATAATACAACTTATAAGCTGTTTCTGCATTTGAGAGGCCGTCACTTAATTATTTTCTCAAGAGTTTTGATATTTTTCAAAATCCTAATTTTGGACAATAAATACAACGACAAAAATTGAGAAAAAACACCATATGCTAAATAAAGAAACTTTAAAAAGGCTAGTTTTAAAAGAAAATGAGGTTAGTGTTGACGTTTGCAAACCATAAAATATCTGAAAATGAGTTGAAATTGTAATGAAGTCATGGCTATATATAGGTTTTACTTTAAAGGCGCCCTCAATATACATAATATGCTAAATTTTCTCGTTCTCGGGTGAATAAAAATGGGAATAGAAAAGACAAACAAAACCACCATTTTGTTCTATAAGGAAATATTGCACGCCATTTTCTATATACGTAAAAGAGGAAAATATGTGCAGCGAATGGGTGAAATGCGATTTGATAATCAGATGACGACCTTGTAGACCAGTGGTTTCCAACATTTTTTTCAAGCAACCCAAATTTTCTGAATAAAAATTGTAAAATCTTGCGACCCGAGGATATGCTCAAATACTAAATGGCATGTAGTACTTTTTAACAGCAAAATTGAATGACTAATAAAAAACAAAGTGAGAAAGCTGCTCTGATTTGCCGTCAGCGAGGCATTGAAATCATGGGGTTGTTTTATTATTAAGCAAAACAAAATACATGCTGCAAAGATTTCACGCTGTGATGCTTCCCACCTATACAATTACTATTGAGCAACACTTCAATACAAGTAACCGAAGAAAATTTTCAGGCGACCCATAGGTTGGGAAACACTGTTCTAGAGTAGACTATATTGTCAAAAAAATGTTTCAAGAACTTTAGTTATATGAAATATTTATATCTGCCGTATAGAAGTTATTTATGATCGTATTGGCTTTAACAACTGCTTCAAGTATCACGTCAATTAGTATTTACAAGCGCGATATGAAATAACCTATATAATTCTATATAGTTTCAGCATTTTGGTATTTTAGTGATCACTCGATATCGATCGTAAATGAATCTGCTTTATTCTGAGTGAGTAGGATTCTGGTTCTTATATACGAGTCAAATTCGGAGTAGTATTTCCACTCGATTGTAAGAATTTTCTAAATTCTAAGTGTTTTTGCATGCGGATATTGGTGGCATCAAATCCCACCACATGCTTTATTTTTAATTGGCCATTTTTACGTCCTTGCAGTTGTGCTCGGGTAACAGGTTTTTGCATCTGAAGTGTAAAGTTTGAATGAAAAATTATCATAAAATTGCAGTGCATGAATGCCGTTTGGACATACGGTATTGTACGCGGGCAGTGTTACGCAAATGAAGTTGGTCGATCGTAAGCAATCGCGTTAGTCAATCGTGGTATAATGAATGCATGGTGGCGACTTCAAAGAAAAGCTTCGTCATATCTATAATATATTTCGACTACGCCGCGATTGTTTCAAAGCAGGTCTGTTCGTTTGCTAAGCCGATAATTGTATCCATGAGAATTGAATTCGAAGCTTATTCTGAGTCAGTTTATGATAGCTGACATTCTCATATCATGCAACTTGTCAAAATTACTATAATCGAACATACACGCAGTAACAAAATCATTTTCAGTCCACATTAGAAATGCTTTATAAAGTTTATATGATAAGTATATACAGTACTAGTACAATACTTTCAAGGATATAGCAGTATTAAATAAATAAAATAATTGGTGTTACTTTGGTATGCTATCTTAGCGGGTGTGTGATATCCGTGATTTTAGTTTGGGTTAGGAACTGAATTTAAAGAGAATGCCTTTATGTAATTGATATCGCGTTAGGTAAATGAGATCGCACACCTCCTAAGTCGCACGAATTATTCATGTATGCATTCGCGTTTGTGAACACCGTAAAGTTACATTTGCTGTCTATGTAGGCAAGGCTGATTACGTACCATTGAACGGAGAGGCTCGCGTGATAAACCTTTTTACATCGGGGGGTCAATAGCGTTTAAGAAGCAATTGAGCCCTAGATCTTCTGCAAGCACATCAATTCTCCGTAAATGACGCAATTCGTCATTTGGATGCAACTTGTACGAGAATCTGCAACGTATGCAGCATATCAAGACGAGCTTTGCCAGCATATTCTTGAAAGTCAAGTATTAAACAAAATCAATTGGGGTCTTTAAGAGTGCACGAGAGTTGAAGGAACAACTCAAGTAAAACAGATGTACTAAAAGTTCTTGCTTTTTTCGAACGAAATGAAAAAAAAAATTTTTTTTTCAATTCAGTCTTGAGATTCTGGACATATTTAACAGAGGGAAAATTTGAATAAAAAGAGGGAGACTAAAATTCTACAGAAGAAGAACCAAAATGCCGGAAAAACAATTGCTTGAAATTAAAAAAAAACACTCATATAATTTACACGTACATGTAGTAATGTTCTATGTTCTATCAGTAGCAATGGAATCAACGGGCAACTTTGGCCACAAACTCGTTGAGTTTACAAATTGAAATCCTCCAAATTATAGCCTGTCTTCGCGAAGGACTATAGGAGATACCGTATCAGGGTTATCGCGGCGAGTCCGTGGAGGTAAAGTCAGTATTGATGTGAATGTAAGATGAATGATCTTGATAAATATCAGAAATAAATTGAACAAACTTCAAAATGAATAATAATTTAAATAACGAAAAGTTAACATGATTAAAATACTGTTTTTCTTAAATATCGACATTTTCGCATTGACGTCCAGATAAGATAATTTGACCCACACTGCAATTTCACTTACATTTGAAATATAATATCAAAACAAAAATGCATGATTTCTCACTATAGCGGCACTACATGCAATTGTTTTCGCATTTTTTTCTGAACAAGCAGCAAAACATAGTTAATTGAAAATTTTAGTTATAAGCATGACTTTTACTATAAAAACAGAAAATTGAAACCCTATTGAAAAGCATCGGAAATTGGCCCATAATATAAACGCAAAAGTCATGTCAAAGTTTATAGCCTAAAAACTAAACAAAGCAACAGTGGTACCTGCTCTGTTACAGTGATGCGAATAAGTAGACGGGCGAAGAAACCTGAACAATATCACGTGATACATAAAGATCCTGTTTACATGTCAGCAAATTCAATTTGCTGGCTCTTGGATTAAGATATATTAATCGATTTCATTTTGATTGTAATTCTTTTTTGTGAATTTCGGGATAAGTCTCTCTTACCATGTTTATCCTCCTGCAATGGTCGGACATGGATATATCGTGCCTATAGTCGATAAAGTCATCGCCTACCCAAATTATCCAAAGTCGTGTAATGCAGTACTACCGTAAATGTTAAATTTAAAATGAAAAAATGAACGTGAAATGACGCATTGGTAAGCTTTAGAAAACGCAGACTCACATTCATCACTTTGAACTAACGAAACTGCGCTTAACTTCTATTTTACATCCTTTTCCACTCCGTCTGAAAAACGGAGGAAGTATATCCGACAACAAACTTAAATATTCTTTCTTAAAATGAAAGTAATTTTAGGTAATTACCAAGTATGGGGTGAAGAAGCCATTGGTGAATATTTTATACTTCTAATGTCTGATCATACTTGTTTCATGAAATGGACGATATACTTGGCGACAATGTTGCGGAGACTTCAATTAGAAAATTTCAAATCAGCAGAAATAAAAAGTGCAGTCGTATGCACCATTTGCAGCAATATTATAATTGTGGATTTGTTATTGTGATGTATGTGTTTGTTTGTGCCGCCACAGAAGTCGCTAATTAACCCCTTGGGTTCCTTTTCAGTAATCAATTTTCTTCGTATATTTCGAGAAAAAAGAACGAGGCTTTAGCGAGAAATGAAATTTCACAGCGTGTAGAATAGAGGGGTTGCTGCTTGCGCATTATATCCTAATGGAAAACTATTTTTCTTTTAAAATTAAGGTTGAGTTTATAAATCGCACGTAAACAAAAACTATGAAATATAGAATGGTATCATGAAAACAATCATAATACATTTAGGAACAAATCTACATGAAGATTTGGCCCCGATCGCGAAGTTTCTGTAGAACGCCCTCTGCCAGATAATTATCAATTATCCAGTTTGGGTTAGGGTAAGGAATCATTTGAGAATTCGAATTTCCATCGCATTCTGCAGTACTTAAAACGTGGTGAACACACAATTACTTAAAACGTGGAGAGCGCATCCACAGTACTCAGATACGTGACAGGGGTGTTTTTCTCAAATCTTACATTTTTTGGATTAGTGGTGTGGGGGCTTTGTACAAAAGATCCCCGATCGATATTTAAATACCCCTCTCCGTAAAAGGCCTATTGGGCTACCATGTAGAATTGTAGATTGTAGACAATGGGTTTGATTTTTAAGCAGCGACAAAGGATGTGTACTGACAATCAAGTACAATGATTCTTGCAAACATTTGTTGTTTTGATGTTTCCTGTCGTGACTACAAGTTCACAGCACTGTGATAGATTTCTTATATTCAATTGTCGATTGCGTTTTACCAAGTTTAATTGTATCAATTAGACATAATTACAAAAAATATATGAAATGGAATTGAAGAGGTCATTGGACACTCCGATATAGTATCATAAACTGGCCCAGTTAGGTATATCGATGACTATAATAATAATATTATTAACAATATAATTCAATGTGGCATTTATTTTCCATTCGAAAATTCGGAATGAAAATAGGCATAATTTCATTCTTATCATAATTCGCCGCAACAATGGTATATTTAATAATACAGCAGTAGAAAATCTGACCTTTTGATACATTTTTCTTGAACAAAATTCATTTTGAATTTGCTTTAATCTTATTTTTTTTATATTCATAGACACGACAACAATTATTAAACATATTTGTAATGAGGTTTATGAAATTTGTCCATTTGATTGCAGTTCAGTTTGCTGGAATAGGCATTTTTCTAAATCGTATCATAAAAGTAATCACAACCTAACCGACTTGAAAACATCCTTTAAGATGGGCCAAAGCGTGGTCATGGACCTCATAATTGACGCAATGATGCATTTTTATTGTGTTCCACTACGTGCCTCCCATTTTATGAACAAAGACGCTGCCGTTTCGAACGTCAATCTCGACGCATGAGGCTATCGTTTGCAATATATTATGAATGGTGGGTTACGCAATATTCAATTAACGACGCAGAATTTGCAACTGAGCAAAAGTTAAGGCTAATACTGGTTTATTCCAGCTTGCAAATTTAATTCATAAATTGACCTGAATACTATTTTGTCGACTGAACAAAACGTACAAACTCCTCCGTCATATTATTGACGCCGGAAGGAGAGCGAAATTTTGCAAAGCGCTGCCAAATCCAAGAAAAAACGTAGAATGAATCTGAGTAAAGCGCTGGAAAGTTAAAGTTGCGACTTTCAATCAATTCGTATGGAAGTTTTCTTCGTTTTCTTCCGCATACTAACTCGTAGTAGGGATAATAATAGAATTTTCATATCCATCTCGAGGAAGAAGAAAGCTGATAAAACGGCGACCAGTCCGGTTACACAGTCTATATCGGATATGAGAATAGTTAATTAGTTATCCGTTTCAGATGCATTGACTTAATGGCGGGGGAAGCCATAACCAACCAGCGTTTACGTAAACCACCCTACGACGGCGAGAACTACAGCAATCCTCTTTCACATAATTTTGTTCCAGGGGATTCGAATCTGCGAACCCGCGTAGGACAATCAGAGGTGAGTTGGCAAATGTGTTTCTAACGTTTAGCGCGACGTGCCTAACGCATTTGGGGTTGTGTTAGCTAGAGACATTTCAGTCAACTTTAACACAACATAAGTATTTACATAACACATAAACACACCCCATTTGATGGCTGTCCACGGCTTGTGTAACTAATTTAAAAATACAACCGGCGGTTCATATGGCATCATAATTTGCTCATTCCAATATTCCATTTAAATGGCGATTGTGACGTTATATAACCATCCCAAGAAACATTACTCCATAATATCGCGATACTGAGCGGGCCATTCCTAGAGATCGTATATTACTTTGTAATGGGAAACTGTAGCCGAACGGTCTGCTGATCTGAAAGATAGCGAATTTATAAGCAAAGTATTTAGTAAATTTAGTAGTACATTTAAGCTTGTTCTCTATAGGAAAAGTTTCGGGTCAAAATGGCAATACGAGTGGTCCAAATATTTTGCATTACAATTTTTTTTTAAATTTCATTCTATAACGTTTCGAGAAAGTGCGATACAATATATTTAAACCACTCATCGTAATCAATCAAAATTGAAGAAAATTTGCATACAGTGCCGTAACCCACATTTCATGCATCGTCATATTGCTAGAAAAGTAACACTTTTATGAATATCTAAGGAGTAATCTTATATTTAATTAAAGACGATCCATACTGCGACAGTTTGAACGAGATTTCGTCGGAAAATTTCAGTCCGATGCGTATTGTTACTAAAATATTTTTCAAATCAAATGGAGCAATCATGTGCAATAATGAAAGGGAGTTTCGTCACGTGATACGTCTAAACAAACATAGCAATCATTTATTTCATAAAAATGTTGTCATTATACATGACCACGCAGGGCGACTTCGAGACAGCAATGAAGATCACTGTGTATTTATGAATGATTTTCTTTGAGTTTTAGAAAATACCAGACGTTGTCATCATTTTTCAGGTAAGGCCCAATAATGGACCAAAACAGTACTTTTTATAAGTTGCCAATTGAATATATTGCGTTGACCCCTTTACTCCCCTGATCATATTCAGTCCACAAAAACGACTACTCATCAATTTATTTGGTTACTCCAAACCAATGCATGTCTTTTAATGGAATTTAATGGCTAGTTTGTTGTAGGATTCCCAACTTCGCCTGAGAATCGCAGTGAAATATTTCTATCACTCTGTATTAATCCAAGACTTCACCAGCAATCACTATTTACAGATAACAGGAGAGAAATATTTTGGTATCTAAATAGCGGAATCCTCTTTCATCTTGGCAGGAATATTAAAAAATGACAAATTGTATACCTTTTCTATAATGTTGTCTAAAGCGTCGCTGAAATAGCATTCCGGTACAATCTTCAATGTGACGCAAATTAGGCAATGGCTAGTTTGGCAAAGGCAATTTCAGTGTAGTGTATCAAACGCTGTATATCTTATCATATTTATTAATAATTTTGCGATAACCTTTTTTCAATCTGTTGTCTATTAAAATGGTTATTATATCTTGGGCAAACCCGTTCTCAATTCATACATTCCGACAGGAAATAGTTCTTATTCATGTTTGAATTGATATTAAAGTAAAATTTATTGTGGAAAATTTTCTGTTTTATTTCCAGTAATATTAAAATTTGTTGAGTAATATTCCAATCTCCCAGTAATACAATACTACATTACGCGCATAAGTAAAATTAAATCACCGGAAGCGGATATCGAACTATGGTGTATACCGTGTACCAGGGGTCGGCAACCTACGGCCAGCGGGCTGGAGCCGGCCCGCGGAGTACTATAATCCGGCCCGCGACGCTTTACTGAATTATAGGAACAAAACAGCTGTTTTGACGATTATATTCTTTGAGTAACAGAATTTATTGTGAGACACGTGTAGACTAAATTATATTATATTCTAACAGGTATAAAATTCACAATTACTCGTTCAATGAGCCTATAATTTAATTATAATCAGACAAATGGCAACAAAACGCAGAAATGTTGATGCTAAGCATAAAGGGTTCAATGGCGCCGAAAATATTCAAATGGAACTTTTTGAGATGCAATGCAATGAGGAAATAGAATCTATATTCTATTTGAGAGATGTATCACTGCTTGATTTTTATTATAAAAAGTATCATCCGTTCGGTTTTCAACTTTCTAGAAATATTGCAACCCTTAATTTTGGCCCGCGAGCGACGAAAGGTTGCCGACCCCTGCCGTACACAGTTTAAAATGAGGACTATGGTCGTGCTTTTGTGACCCCGTTTTACCCGCCCCGGTAACTAAAAAAAACTTCAATAATAAATATCAAACTTGTTAGAACACGAATATAAACGTATTTCCGAATAAGGCTATAATGAAATGTACTTGAGTTTGAAATCATCAGGCAAAAAAAAAAAGAAAAGAAGGAACATTCACTTCAAGGTAAGGATCATATGGCGAAAGAACAACTTTAAATATAAATATCGTGCTAGTTAGATTCTGCACTTCCTTCCAGGATATTTTAAACAAAACACCGTCCGCGGGGTGATTTCGGTGTAGGTGGTGCAAGTGTGATATGAGGTAAAGTTTCCAGTGTCAACTGTCAAGAATTATAAAATTGTGATATTATGAAATCCAAAAACAACATTGCATCACCGGATTTCCAAGTTTATTATGTTGTTCAATTTTCTGGATAAATTTAATCCCCGTTACTGGTATTCGCTAATCTGTATTGTATCAAGACATTTGTTTATTCGCTCGCATTAACGAACTGTGGCTCACTTCATAGCATCGCACAAAACCTGCTCTATTCTGCAATCTGCACCTTGCGGCTTACAACTTCGCGTTTTTTATAACACAAATACATAAAGCGCGTCTTTGATATATTGCAGCACCAATATCTTTCAACAAGATTCGAAGATATATTATAGCTAGATTTGCAGTGATACTTGGACAATAGAGCGGATATTTACCCGTAGAGTGACAAATTGTTTATATTACAATATACCCAATAAGTTTACGACAACAAATATGGATAAACGAGATACCATCTCCGAGTTGGATATGTGGTTGAACCACGAAAACGCACAGACAAGCGTTGTGTATTAATGCAGAAATGATTTCGTAATGAATTGACAACTTTAATCTTGGGTCTAGTTTGAAACAATTATAAATTATGTTTTTTTTTAAATAATTGGCGAAATAAAATAAACAAAATATAAAAAACATTGCATATGGTTATTGTGTGCTAGTACCATTAGGCTATTTGAAAAATATGTGAAAATACGAAAACGTGGAATTTATCTATTACAATGTATTATTTACAGAATTTACCAACAGTCATTATGTCCATTAATGTTTTTACAGAGGAAGTGGGTGCAAAAATATTTTCCTATCTAAATAGTGAATTCTTTAGAAATAAAACCATAAAAATTTGGAAAAAGCATAGATTGATATTTCTGCGACTGAGTTAGAACACAAGAGAAACAATTCACACGATATAAAACCACCAAATTTATCATCATATTATCATTAACGTTGAAAATTAACCAGAAAAACCAAATATAAACGTGACATGTAACGAAACAAGATAACCTTTCAATAACACAACCACTTGCATCAGCAAAAGCTTCCATTTCTCCCGACAGAAAATACAACAAACATAAAACTGGCGTACGCATCGCAGGATAAGTGCGACAAAGGGTATTGTTGTCTTGGGATAGGTCGAAAAAAACTCTTTCGATATCGCATGCAACAACATACAACATAAATTTCACAACTTAGTCGGTTTTAGCCACCCCTGGCCATATATTGCTCTTGTGCTTGCTATCCTTCTTAGAATCCTTTTTTTAGAATGCAGCAGTAGTTATCGCGATGACCAAACTATATTGACGTCTTAGGTTTGAGTTTTCAAGAAACTCCTTGGTTAGTGGGCATGGGTCGCCCTACTATTGCGTTGCCCTGTGCGAAAGAGATTGCGCCAGTCTAGGTATAGTGATAACCAATTTCTTTGAAATTTTCAGTGGTTAAAGCCTGCTGTTGTCGCCTGAAGGCTATTTCTTTAATTTTTTTTATTTTAAAAGTATCTGTGGGATCTATGGGATTCGTTTTTCTTCTCGAAGTTTCATGTGACGGCGTCATTAAAATTAAAAATTGCTTGCCGTGGTTCCGTGATCACATCTCAATTATTTGGTGGTTAGACTACCGGTACTGTAATAAAATTTGATACCACTTCGTTTTGGTTTCCGTGCCCATATATTTGAGCAATGCTCTTTTGTTACCTTTCAACTAAGTACAAAATTACTTCGCGAATCTTCCGTGTATGGAATAAACACGCTGACTCATGTTATACATGATTATAATTTATGATACCTGCACACTGCAGCCACATAGGTCACACAGTGGCATCGTGCCGGTCTTGCAAGAAACAGAGAGTCCGTTCCGTCCACAGCGACGCTATGTACGGGTTATGTAGCTGCGTGTATATATAGCAATGTAGGCAGCGAAAATGACAAGATTATGAATAAAGTGGCTAATAAAATTTTCCAAAAATACCAGAACCAAATTTAGGACGAAATCGAAATATTGATACCAAATAATTTATTTCGATTTTCAATATTGATGACAATAATAACATAAATTATCATTAATTGCAAACTTACTCATCGACTTAGTGCTTCATGTCGGTACATGCGTCTAAGATCGTTATTTGTTTCCAATAAACTGAAGTAAAACACTTTTACAAATTCGAAGCTGGAAAATTTTTCAAACGGAAGATATATCAAAATCCACCATAAGAGAAACAAATGGCCATTGTTCCTTCCAATAAAATGACGACATTGGAATTTGGCGCAATGATTCGTTGCGAATACGTGAATAAGGCGAATAGAGGAGTGGTCTGTGTGTATTTACTGTTCGATGCATAAGCTTGACAACATTAAACGTCTATCTGGATGTTGTTTTTCAAATAAAGGGTTCAGAAAACAATTTTCAATTCACATGGATACTGGAGCTAATCTTGCAACCTGGCTTGAATTTATTCGAATATACGGTATATCTTACCGCTTTAAAATAATTCATATCACTTCACAAATAATGCTGGCTTCATTGTTAAAAATTGATACCAAATGTGCTCATTACGGTACATTGTTCCAACGTTTTGGGTAACTATCTTTTTTGACAAATATTCAAGAAGCGTGTTACCGAATGCGCACAAACGGCGTTTGCCGCCATTTTGATTTAATATCATGGGCGTCAAAATATGTCGATCCGATGGTTGGAAGTTTAGTCATTACTACACGCGGAAATGTAGAAAGAGTGCTTTGATTCTTAAAATATACACTATAAGTTCTAGATACACACAGAAATGCTAAATTTAAACTAGACAATGAAATCACTTTTATAGCATAGGGCGTGGTACGTCAAATCGAAATCAATTTGTTTTAAACCACTATCGTTTTTCCGAAGACTTCCCTGCCTGGTACGTTTTCTATTTTCAAACGTGTAATTGTAGCTGAAAGTGTAAGAGTAAATGTTTAACATATTTATTTAAAACTACACAGTGGTAAAAAAGTTGAGAAAAATGGCAGAAAGCGCTTCAATGATACAACTGTATTAAAATACTTTCATTTTGTTGCGGACATTACGCGTGAACTTATTCATTTTTATCATTTCTAATAAAGTTTTCAAAAAGTCCAAGGGCGTCGATAACGTAGCGGATATTGAAGTCGATTCGAAATTGGCTAAAATCAATATAGTAAAATTTCTTGATCTTGTGAATAATTCAAAATATCTTGAACTGATTGAATCATATGGGATCTCAAAATGAAAACAATGCTTAACTATGTCTATATGTACATAAACATAGAATTAGAGACAGAATGTATATTCTGCATTACTAAATTAAATTATTATTCATTTACAAGGATTTTTGTCAATTCTTATGTTGAACATTAACCGATTTAAAATACATTCGATATTTTATATTGGAAAACCTTATTTCAGAATGTATCAGGATTGATTTATTCGATTTTGGTTATCCTAGCATACAACAAGTCCATTCGGGCGAGCGTTAGTTTTCAGTCAAACTACGTCATTGGCCTTATGCTGCAGGCTCAGTCAGTCAGAAAGGGCAAATGCGGTTTTGAGCAGGTTACAAAGTCCGACCGATTCTGTCAACGGTTTAACAGGAGGTCAAGTGCTAAAGGAAGCATCAGCATTTTCACAGATATTATATTCAAAGGAATTGTGGTCTCATAATTTCATGACACCCCATTGGCTTTGGGGAGTATTTGGCGGTTATCGATTACGACACTAGCGTCGAACAGAGTTAATCAATTTGGGTATAGCAGTTTAAATTCTTTGTTGTCATTGAGAAGCCATCTTATCATGTGGTGACATTACTAGACTATCAAGGGACTACTAATAAACACATTTTCAAAGTCTATTCAACAAATAAAAACAAGCATTTTTGCAAACCAGGAAATACACTTTGATTTGTAGGTAGCACATACCAATTTGATATTCTTTCTTCTTCGAAAAAAGCAACAATAAATAAGACTAAGCTGGAAATATATACGCCACGTGTAGCATTCGTATCTATTATATCTTTCTAATACATGTCTTTTCTTTTAAAAAACATATAACCAATTCGAGCTCCGGAGGGTAAGAGGGTTAAACTACGGTTGCCGTCGAAACATCAATGCTGCGTTTGCGACTTTGTTGGACGAGGCAATCAAAACTAATAACCAAAATATAACAACCACGCAACAGACGGAAAATATAATGGAAAAATGAAGCAGAATTCGGTAAAATAAAAAGTGAACATACTTCGTTACATAAGGCTGATGTTTGATATTTTAATCAAATGTGGCGAGTCTTGTTGAGCATTGGCGACCAATTAATTAGAACAGTGAAGTTGTTTTCGTTTAGTTACTTTTTAATTTAGACATAATTTTTCATCCAAATGAATACTCGTTACGATTGAACTTGGGTCAGGAATAAATCGTGCTCAAACGGGACTATTTTTTGTTGGTTCATAAGTGATCCATGATAATAAAATATGGCGAGCGACACGCGACAAAAATGGCATTAATTGGCCATCAGGACTCAAGCAGCTGTTCATTTGAATCGATAAGGCTTCTATTGCTTTGTATTGTATGTGATGAAATACAACGATAAACAATAATAAAGTAAGTGTAAATTGGAGGGAGGGTAGAAGAAGTGGCAAAAAGAATACGGAATTGGGTAATTTGACCGAATCAGTCTAACAAAATAGACGTTAATTAGCTCATATTTTGTGATTTGACGCCCCGAACGAAAATATAGGTAGAGGTTGTGTATTATCAGATATAGCAGATATGTGCGCACAAATCACCCTTCTGCAAATTAAACAAAATCGGTTTACTGCAACATAAAAGGGGTAAAAAATGTTTCAATTGAACTTCAGAAGCACGTGTAAAATTTAAAATGAGCGAAAAATTATTATTTGAATGTTAATCATATGGAGAGACAGCTTTTTATTTTTCACGAAAAAAAGCATAGTAAAGTATCCACGGACTCTTGGTGTTTTTAGAGTAAAATGTCTGAAATTGATTTGCTATTTGAATGAGTATTGTATTGGTATCTTCTTATTGATGTTTGAGGGTCCCAAAGAATTATATAAAATAAATCCAACTTGACCAAAAATAAAGCAAGCAAAAACGGTCAGATTTTCGAAGTTTATATTTTCAATTCTATGTATTTCTTGCCCAAGTATATTGGTATCTTTTGCAAAAGGGGAGGTGAACGTAAGATACATGAAACAATTCCACTGACATGGAATATTATTAATATAAAGGGACAAGACTTGTCAACCAACATGTACCTTGAACCCAATATAAAACCTCTAACCATGATTCATATAACGCGTGGGTGCGAAGAAAATTTCGGTTACCAGGCCACGGTTTACTAATAACCTACGCTTGGGCGTCAGTTGTAGACAAAATAATAATAAAACGACCCAATACCATCTAATTGATTGCTGATATACATCGACAAGATTGCCCGTTTTAAAAGTAATAGAAAATGTGCCTAAACAGCATTACAAAGAATCGAGTCGGTACAAGCTTATCCTCACGAGTCTTTCGGAGAACACCTTCTTACATCGGGTTCCGTTTGGTTAAGTTATATATTACAAAATGTATACAACTTCCGACGGCCTAGTACTAGTATTGAATACATCGATCATAACGTGGGCGAGAGTACAAAGTCGATTGCGTTGGACACATATTTTTACCAGGCGTGAATTGCTATTGTGACGTTACTGTCGTGAAAAGAAGGGATGTCAAATCAGCAACACATCCACCATCACCCATCGGAACACTTCTGCGCACAAATAACCTATGCACAAGTTAAACAAAATCGGTATACTGCAACAGGGAAGAGATAAACAATGTTTTAGTTGGACAGAGCCTGTGTAAGCTTTTAAACGCAGCGAACAATTCTTAATTGTATGTTAATCGTATGGAGAGACCGGACAAAAAAACGCTGTTCATTACGTTTTACCGTACAATTCATAACACAAATGCGCAATGGCAATATAAGACTGAATATGCTACTTCAGATGTTAACGTTATCTTTTTAGATGGGAGTTTCAGCGTGACTCGACGTGCGTTGAGTTGGCGATTGTAAATTTAATTATATAAGTCATCAAAATAACCTAGCATTGACCCCATACGAGGGGTTAGAATAACAGTATGGATAGCAAAGTGAAAGTCGACTATTCTAAAACTGCTGATAATTTGTGAAATAAATACGTCTTGATGGACATCATAGTCTATAAGCGATTTTGAATATACTCTGTAAGCGATGTATATTTTTATATCCTAAAAATCAGTCCCAGAATACGTTTTCCCACGTCAGATGACTGTAATAGTACGCAGAACACCGGCATATAAAATGTTACAATAAATGAAAACGCCACCGCCCTTAACAGAAAGGCGGGTGACGAAACCAGCTTCCGTAGACATGCTGAGTGGTTTTTCCAAAAAAAGAAGCTGTGATGATGAAGTTGCTGTGTTGTGTGTCTATTGTCAATCGAAATATACACAGTATTATTAGATCAGATACAATCTGTTAAAACGAGACAACATTTCCAAAAAAATCATATAACGAGTTGGGTTTTAAGGTCATGTAAAAAGATAAAAATTTCCAGTTCAAAATATGGAGAAAATCGTAATGAAAGGGTTCATGGACTTTACTACGCAGATGACGTTTTTCCAATAAAGGCCAACTTAATTTTAGCCTCAATGAAAAGTATAGATTGAAATAGCAGTGGTCACAATTTCACTTTCAAGAACGATAAACATACATGAGGTACAGTTAAATGTGTTTCTGTTTTACGAGGTCATATAGTTCATGACTCTGATATGTGGTTGAATACTTATTTAAAACATAGTTGAATCTATTTCTATTTTCAAGTCGGAATCTGTTTACTTTACGTGAAAAAACGAACATTTGTAATAGAGGTGGAGAATGTATCATTGCATTGAAATAAATATTCAAACTTGAACGACGACATTTTCTGTCCGAAAAGAACCCTGAAATTGAGACATTTTATTTCTAGATGACGTAATAAATTAGAAATCATGTGAGTGTATTTTAAATCCCCAACAATAATATTGTTTGTCTGGATCGAGATATGGCACGGAATAGTACAAAGAGATTATCACTGTATTATAATACATTGAGTTTGGACCCCTAAAAATTATTGATGGATCGAGTAAGATATATACGTATATTTTTAAACAGTCACAGCCTTGTTCAACTTTTAATAAGTTCCTGAAATAGCGATTCATTTTTATCTGGTCGTTCGTCAAAAAGTGTTCCCAAGTTCCGATTTTGGGGTTCAAAAATGTTTATTTCATAGAAAAAATACAACTAATTCGAAAAGATTTGATAGCATTTTATTAAAAACTACATATTGTAGTAGTGTATATTTCTATATTATGAATAATATGCAATTATAAAAATTGACAATGGGAACACCGTCCGCCATTATTGTTGTGTCAGGGTCACATGATATTTTGCACATTTTCTGCACAGGCTTGCATAACTGAAGCATTACGTATTGCTCATTCCAAATTGCATACAATAAAGACGAGAGATGGGTTGCATCATAGTTGGAATGGGCAAATATGGGTTTATATTTATGATATCCAAATATGGGTACAAGCTAGCGTGACTGATCAGGAATGGCATAATAAACACGCAAATGAGTCAAATTAGCAAATTATTTTCATCGTACGATTTTGATGGAGTAATGGGGACATATTGAAAAATTGGCTAAGAAATAGAGTAATTTTCGAGTAAATTTCCTTTAATGAATGTTTGAAAAAAAATTTAACAACGATTTCAAATTCAGTAAAACGAGTATAGACTATAAATCGATTCTTTGGGGGTGGAGTATTTCGAATAAGTGATTCGAGAAGTCCCAGACGTAGAAATGATTGAATTTTAGCTATATTGTGAAAATTCCAAAACGCTTCGATCATTTTTTATACCAGCTTTTTATATGAGTTAAAATTTGCCGCAATAAAATACATGATTATTAAGTAATTATATGACCAAATTCATTCTTCGAAACGCTCTTTCCCTCTAGTCTAGTCTACGCCCCACTGGAAAATGAAACAATATTAAAGACAGAGAAAATCACACCCGTGAAAGACGACAACATATGTTAGCAAATTAGTTTAAAAATAATCTATACATTACTGCGATGAATTTTTCATTGCAATTTGCAAGTACAACAATGACGTTGACACCTCAAGTAAACAAGAAGGAATTATTTTCTTCAAACAAACAATTTGGTCGAAATATCGTGTAATCTCGCAGGAACAAATAGTATTAATGGAAAATTTCAATATCGGGAATGTCAATCATTATTAAAATAAAAAACTTAAATTCGATATTCCTGAAATTTATTTTTCGTTATATAATAGAAAAGATGAATATCCAAAAAAAAAAACTATCTTTAGAAACCATATAAAAATATTATATCTCTTGATATATATCTAGAGTACTCGACGCTGAGTTCACGCTGCGATAAACAAGTTTTAAAACGGGGTTTTTAAGAATATTTTTTTTCTCTTCTTTTTGGATTACGAGTATTTATAGTATCCAAGAAACAGACACACCCTCGCAACAGGAGGTGTAGGGTAGGTTGCCAAGATACATAAATAAGGGAAGTATCACTAGAAAATGAGTGCTATCGTGAATTTATGATGGCATGCGTCGACGTACTGCCTTCAAACGATGAATACGCCGTAATACAGATTAAGAAATACATAATAGCGATAATAAATCGGCAGTTAGACAATCAAAAGACCAATAATGAAACAATATTTATGAATTTTAGTATGAAATGATGCGTAATATTCGCATGGACTATTCCATAGTCAATCATTAAGGGCCAGAAGTCGAGAATATGAGAAGCTATATGTTCCCCAGCTATGTGCGGCGCTACACTCAAAAAAATGGTTCTGCATTTTAGGATGATTTCTTATATATACCCATTACACTAGGTCGAGAAAATGGATAGAAAAGACAATGACATATTATTGAAGGAGAACTATCGTCAACGGACGAAATTGAACGGACTGAACGCGCATTCGTCTCTCGCGCTACCGCATAGATGCAAATCATGTCCAAACACGTTTTCGCTGTTACCCGCTTGTACACCTGTGGCAGATAATATTAAGTCAGTCGTTTCGGTATTCACGTCGAGAAACGAAGTCTGCATTAAATATTAATTGCATTCTAAACGTTAGATGAGTGAAATAAAATCTATGTCCAAAAATTAGCAAGTTATTACGTATGAATGTCTAATGACAGACTGACGAAAGAGGTCGGAGGAATTTATACAACCATGTTTATTGTTGGCGTCTCGTTGTTGAAGTGTCGAAACTGAATACGAAAAAGGTGCGGCTCGTTATAGCAGAGAAAATAAATAAAGAGAATATTATGGTGATCATCAATATACAAGATGACGGAAGCCCAAAATTGAAATCAACGAAATTTTAAAAAGGCGGTTGTATTATATCTTCGCTCGGAAGGGCTGTGAAGTTGGAGTCCGAAGTCGGAGTTAGGCATGTTTTTACCGGAGTCTTATTCACAAACTCCCCAGTCGAAATTCTCGAGACGAGTCCAGATTTCAGATTTTGAATGGTAAAAAAAGAATTCAAATTTTTCACATGAACTCAAAAAGCAATAAGTATACTATGCGTTCGCAATAATTTATTAAAGAAATTTTGAACACGCAAACGTCTAGTTATCAAAATTTGATTTTCTAAGAGTTCGAAGATGGAGCAGGAGTCAAAATTTTTTCAACCCGGAGTGAAAAGTCGGAGGCAGATTTTTTGCTCGGAACAAAGACTGTCGAATACGCCTATATACTCTGTTATTCATTTTTGGACACGGGGTGGATACATGGATCCTTTTTTAATTATGTTGTTATAGTAATGGTCGGTTATTCTTTTCTTGTTATGAAAAAATCGCTTTCCTTATAACTACTGGACCAATTGCTTTGAAAATTTCAGTGGTTGAAGATTGCATTTGTCGCTATAAGGCTATAACTTTTATTTATTTCAAAATTTTCTGTGGACTATATGGGATATTTTTTTTGTGTGTGATGACGTCATCAAAATTAAAAATTGCGCACCTTGTGGCAGTTCCGCGTTCGCGTTAGTGGTCGGGCGTCAGTAGTCTACCGTAACAGACTGCATACCCGTAATACTTCCTTTCGAGCTTCGTTTCCATATATTTGAGCATCGCTCTCTTGATGAAATATATCTATTCCTATCTCCCCAACAAGGCCCTGTCATATGGACACTTATACGACCAGGCCCAGCATTCACGTAGTATGAACACATAAAGAAGGGTCTTCGATTGCTAGCCTACTACAACACACGCGCTTGGATGTCAATTACAATAACTACTACGGTTGAAAGGGAACACTACGAGCGCTCTTACTCATTCCTCCTTAGATTAGAGTAGTCAGGGTTTCGGCAAATTCATTTCTTACTGAACCAATCTTAAACACATGACATCCTTTTAATTTAACCATACCAACCCTGCCAAGATTAGGCTGACACACAAAAAATGAGTAACTGAATACTCAGATCACATGAAAACGTATCCCTATTTGTGGCATTACATCAGGGATCGGAAAACTACGGCCTGCGACGCTTCACTGGATTATAGTTATTTTCAAGAGATGTATCACTGCTTGATTTTTATTATAAAAAGTATCATCCGTTCGGTTTTTCAACTTTTTCGAAAATATATGCGGCCCGCCAATGACTTGCCACCTCTTTATTTTGGCCCGCGAGCGACAAAAGTTTGCCGCCCCCTGCATTACATGATCACAATTTCAAGCTTTATTTCAACCATCAAAGTTGCAAGAAATTGAAGTTGTAGACTCAATCAAAATAGGATTAAATTTGGTTCCAATATAAATACAATAAATCTTAATAAGACAAACAAATGGGTACCGTTAAACGAGTTCATCTACTTTAAATTCTGCGGAAGACTTTAATGAAATCCACAAATCCACAACAATAAACCATGGACAAAAAATACAATTAAGATTCGTTATAATTTGACACACAGACTTTGCATTAAGATTAATACCCGTTCTTTTAACCATATTTTGGATCTATGGTTTTTTTAAAATGAAAATGAATGTCACAAACCATGGCTAAATGTTCCGAGTAGTCTATCATGTTTTCCAATCTACCATTCAAAATAAATACCGTAACCTAGGAAGAAGTAAATTTATATGAAATATTCCAAAGTACAAGGACTTCGTTGTGGCTTCTGGAACGACGTTCCTAGGTACATGTTATCGATTAAACCGTATCATTAGCTTCAAACAAGTGATGCGTTATCATACAGTTATAAGTTATTTTCTATTTGATAAGATGATGTTATCTTCAATCGACGGTCTCTCAAGTTTATGATGTCGCAACAAACACAAGTGTGAACGAAATAACCATTTGAGTTGAGATCACGTAAAATTTCGTGGAGATAAATATTCGACTATAATAAAATTTAATATCAAATATAAAAAATGAAGAGAATAACGAACGTGGGCTTAAAAAGTGATTTCTTCATACGTCATGATTAATTAACATGACGTGGGCCAATCATATATCGATAAAAAAAAATAGATTATGGTATTGTAAGGAATTATGGGTGTGCATATATGATAAGATTTTCAGAATCACGTTTTAATTATTGTAATTTTGAAGTGTGGTGTAGAAAAAAAAATAAGCAAATTAAATGACATTAGAACTTTTACGCTGACTTTTTGGTACTCCCGAAGTATAAGTACCAAGATGGCGGACACCGGAACGTAGTATGTGTACCAGGTTAGGGTTTGGCCAAAATTTTAGGTGAAAATAATACGGGAGCCACTTGGCTAGTCCCCGAACTCGTAATAGAACTAAAATAAGGAAAATTTGCCCTAACCTGGTACACATACTACGTTCCGGCGTCCGCCATCTTGGTTCAC
Source organism: Styela clava (assembly GCF_964204865.1). NCBI lineage: Eukaryota > Metazoa > Chordata > Ascidiacea > Stolidobranchia > Styelidae > Styela > Styela clava. Next base: position 12,259,821 of record NC_135260.1, on the reverse strand, counting down.
ATACTCGTAATAGAACTAAAATAAGGAAAATTTGAATAAACTTATCTCCTAACCCTAAACTGGTACACATACTACGTTCCGGCGTCCGCCATCTTGGTTCACATACTTCGGGAGTACCGACTTTGACATCCAAGACAATAACGGATCATGAATTATTCGACTTCTTCGTGTCGTAAATTCTTTTTCGAATATACAATGAGTAAGCAATAATGGGTAAAAATAACATGCCACCGAGTTGAATTATAAACTGACAGGTGAATAAGCGAAATAAGCATGAGGTATGGGATGTTTGTCATATCGCAGTGGGTTAAGGCTTTTCGAATGAGATCTGGGCATGAGATAAAGTTGAGCAAAATAAATTATATTCGTCAATTTTCAACATAGATAGGCGTTAGCATTGACCTTCATTAACACTCTTAATCAGAAATCTAGAATTCCAAACCGTTGTGGTTCTCACGATATATCATCTGTAAATAAATACTGCAACCCACAAATCAGAACTCGGATGACAAGAACGAGCCGGTATCATAATTTTTGATGTTACATTAACTGATATCATCTACATATATCATCGAAATATGTAAACACTTCCAATTTGAAGACGAAAGATTGATATTTGAATTTCTCAATGACGCATAATCGACTAAATCGTATTTCTGATTGGTCAATATCTCTGAAGTTTTTTCATTACCTTTGCACTCGTCTTATAGGCGGTTGCTGCTTTTTTGGACCTAAAATATAACGAATTTTGCCCCTTTGAATGGTACTACTGTATTTGTGTTATTTGCGAGAAAACCTTCTGCGCGAAACGCCAATTCCACCATAAATTTCATTGCTCGTGGAAAGGATCCTATTTATCACCAACCCAAAATGTCAAAAATTGTTCGCGAAAACGGGTTTCTCGAAAACTGACTTCAGTCCTTGTAACTCTGTTTACACATATAAACTATATTTACTACATAGTGTCGATTTTTCTATTGTAAATGCAATGCAAACTGCAATGAATAAAAAAAAGTAAGAACAGAAGTTTGAAAATGTTTAAAAAATCGACTATGGTACAAGTGTGGGGGCGATTGGGTCAAGTGGGACGATTATGGGACAAGTGGCACAAGTGCAGGAAACGTTGTACAAGAGGGAAACGACATTTTTGGGATACCATATAATTTGTTTAACAATTTACCAATTGCGTCTGCAAAATAATCGATGTTTTTTATCATTACTATATGAATATGAACACAATTTTAAAACTATCAAAAATTTAACACATCAGTAACCACAGAAAACCATTACAGGGGTAATGCGTGTTAGAGCTCATTCCACAAAAATAATGACGACAACATAACCAACAATGTGGGTGATTCTATCTTTAAGAATAACAGAAGAAACAGCAACAGAAAGTATAAAATTTATTATGCAAGAAATTTCGTATGCTTTTCAAATAACATTGGAAGATCACAACGAAAATCGCACAGTCGGCAGCAATAATAGAAACCAAATTACACTAAATAGAGGTGTCCATAAATATAACTGTAATAATTGAGTTGAATAGTTGAGTTTTGCTGTTTTTTATTAATATTGTAAAAACAAACTTAAGAACTAAAGATGCTATTTATAAGATTGCCAAACAAAGAACCCAATACTTAAGCATAACACGAAACATAACCGCCTTCGAAAAAATCACAAAACGTAATAGAGACCAAAAATATTCTTCACATCTTGAAACAAAAAATTCTTGGTTGCCAATTGTCTTCTTGAAACCAGTTAGAAACCCCAAATAAAAACTGCTTAACCAATGAAATTTATGATTATAAACAAGCTGATCCTGTACCTTTAGATGAAACACGATAGGGAAGTTAAAATAGTTTATTTATTCAGTCGAGTGTGAAAATTAATGTCTATTGAAATTTAACCCGTAATGAATTTTTCAATGGGTTTTCTATGGATTAAAATATGATCTTACGTCAGTATTTTTACATAATTGCCTTGTATATAACCACAATATGCTTTGTATATGATCACAATTCTAGAAAGAAACATACAATAACGTAATTTTTTAAAAACACCGTTAGTGGATTTTAACTATACAGAATTAATCACTATAGTGATTTAGGTAGGAGTCTTGCTACACACTAACACAAATATATTTCTATAAACTGCCAGTTTGATAAATGTTTGTATGAGGTATGAGGTTTGTATGCCCTTTCCAAAGACCCTTAACACCCTGCGGCCCCATTCTTCAATAAATAACCTTGTTGTGTTATTAACAGGTTTCTAACAGTTACCTTAATCGCCGGGTTTCACAATGAAAAAGCAACAATCGAAAGTAAACTAATAAATGCATCATTCTCAAAGAGTTAAACAAATGGCAACCTATTTTCTTCAAATTAAGGAACTCCCAAAGTATGTGCACCAAGATGGCGCGCAACCTGAACCCTAACCAGGTCCACATACTATGTTCAGGTTGTGCGCCATCTTGGTACACATACTCCTGGAGCTCCCAAATTAATGTAGTCATCCCAAATCATACATTTACAAGGCTCGTACAACCCAGAGAGCCGTGGCCATCGAGGGGCCCAGTTTGAGAAACTCTATTATATATCTTAGTATTTTGTATATGATATCGATTATATCATCACGCAATTTCATGTCAAGATCGCCAAAAATCCAAACCAGAAGTAGAAAGTGGACTGACATATAGAAATGCCACCACCTACAACTGCGGAAAAGAACCATATTGCCTATCGATTACCAGTCCTAATATGTGCAAAGCCATACTTTGCGGACAATTCACAGTATTATAGTCATTATATTTTGCATTAGTTTGCTATGATTTGAATTTAGAAATTCGATTTGGAATATCAGATGCGAATATAGTAGTTCTGAGGTGAATTATGAGTGCCTAGCTGCAATGTGTGGAACAGTGGTTTTCAACCTTTTTGGTCGTGAGGAACCTCAATGAAACATTCCAGAGGATAGAGAACCCCTGTACAATAGTTTAATCGTCTTTTATTGTATGAATTGTATAAACTATAAATATATATAATAAAAATAAACATGATACTGGCAAAACAAAGTGATCTTTGAAGTGTAGCAAGTCTAATATTAGTGGAAAATCTAATAGGTATTTGATTATATTTAAACTATGTACATATTTCAATAGAGACTCTCGAATTCGAATTGAAACTTGCGGGATCTCTAGGCTGTGCTGGCAGAAGAAACCCCGGTTGAAAACCAAGTCAAATTGGGATGCTGCTGACGACTTTTCACGAGGTCACAGAATTGTGATACATGATCGTATATAATGGATAGCAAAAGGATGTACGGTAAGATATATTTCTCCAGTGTAATTTTAAACAAATCAATATTTACAAAAATAAACTTTATTTCTGGAAATAAAGTAGTTTTATTTTTAGCAGTCTAAGTAAATATAATAATCTAGTGCCTAACAGAGATGTACACCATAATCCTTAGTCAACAAGGTTGGAATAAAAAATAATAATGGAAAGTACCATTCGAAATAACGTGATATGAACGTGACATTTTTATAATATTGAAAAGGTATCAATTACTAAAAATGCATCACCCGATGTTGCTCCACAGCGCCCGTTTGCGGAACGTGATCTAAGAACTGATGAGTGATCACAATTCATTCGCCAAAACTAAGACACTCTCTAATGACATTACGCGACGTTGAAAAAGATGTTACCACCAAGTATGAATAAGTTGATGTCATACATGTGTACTCGCCTCAATCAATATAATGGTTTATATTTACTTCGTAATTTTGTATAAACACATGCAATATATTTTGTCATTTTGTTCATAATGGTCATTCTTTACTGTTTGAACTTGGGGGAAAGCGGACTTTGAAGACCACATTGTTGTATCGCTCCATTGAATCCTAGAAAGCCAAAGAACAATCAACGGCCCTCTACGAATGCCATAAGAATCACGAATCACAATATTTCACATTGGCGAATTTAACACTGAGCTTAGCGACATAAACACGCTCGCAGTGCATCAATTCTTTCTATGCTTACCATTGAATTACATCTGGGGTTGTCACGCCGAAATAATAGTTGATCTCAGAAATGATGTCGAAATCGAATCGACAGTCGAATATCGCTGTTGGTGTTTATAAAAATATCAAATATCTCGTAATTTTTTTTCTTAACGCCGCCGTCGGGACCGTTTTGATTAAACACACATTACAATAATCTCATATTTCATAGCCGATAATAAATTTTTGGGTCACTTGCGATTTACAATGTCAAAATAGCGTTTATATAACATTTTGTATCCGCCGTGAAGCTCGGTTTTGTGTGTGATATCATTCTCATGCAAGCAATTATTTTTTGTCGTTCAATTTTAGTTGGCATGGTTAACTTGTGAACAGAGCTACCACAGTCGGAATGAAAGATTTAAATCAGAGCTGACTAAAAGAACATTTGATTCAACACGATTTTTCAGTCCTGATACTCCTTCATCGGCAGTTGGAAATTTGGGTCGCGGATTCAAATATTTTAAGGTCTTCTTGACAGCGATAGCGTAATAACTTTTGCGTTTTCTGAAGAACTAGACGCGCTATATTCACGAGCAAAAGAAATCGTCGCTGTCCGTTTTGGCATAAGACCTCATTAATATTCGTATAAAGGGATAATTAATTGTACGATAGTGGAGGGGTGGAATTCAACTCACCTGAAACAGTCACCATATATAAAAAAAAAAAATTAGCCGTGTCAATATTTGTGGCGTCGTTAGGACTTTGATTTTAATGTACCGTCTGAAACATTTCACTGCGTCCCTAATTGAACCTATTTCTAAGTATAAGTACTGTGGTGTTTTCTATTCTCTATTCTTACTTCGAAAAAAGCTTCAAATTTCAATCATATCACACATACCATATGTTTTGTTTATATCTGTCCCACTATGATAACATTAATAAAGCCTATTTCCTATTCCATATAATTTTAATAAATTGAATAATATTTAAACCGGTTTTGATTTTGAAATGTATTCGGAATTCCAGATACGAAAATATTTGTTGGATGTATTTGCCCTGCTTCTATACCCCTACATATGGTAAACCACCCAAACAGATATGCCTCTTCACTATTATGCCTCAGAGTGATTGTTTACATATTTTCCCAAGAACCCAGGTCAAACGAAAGGGAACAATGAAAAATTGATGCTCTACTGAAGACATAATATGGCCTTTGTGTATCGAGTAGTAATGCAATGTCAAGTATGCATTACACACTGCATTAGACACGGAAACTTGTGGCCATTCAAATCCGAAATCCGAAATGTTGTGTCCCACTTGTCCAACGTGTCCCACGTGTCCAACATGTCCCACGACGAGTGGTACAAGTGGGATAGGTGGGACACGACATTTTGGAGACATCCCATAAACACCTCCACGTTCTGCTTAGAAAAGCATAATTTATTTTAAATAATACAAAACATGCATCAAGCTCACCATTGTCTTTGTGAAAGGTCGTACCATAAAAAACACAAGATAGTAGAACCACCACGATTTAGGTAATGAAGTAAACATCATGTTCCCAGGATGAAGAGAATTGCAAGCTACGCCTTTTGATCTCAGCTTACGATGAAGTTCATTGCTAAATGTATAGTGTGCCAGAAACATAGTATAAAATTTCGTTTTAATATGTCGTTTTAAATGACATATTAAAACAATCAAGACTACTGTCTCCTTTTACGTCTTCAGTAAATAAAATTTTGAAATGACAATCGATATGATAAAATAAGAAGATGAGATCATAAGATGATTTTTACATGAATCAAATGATATATCGTGATCCATAACCTATTATCTTAACTGACTGATTGAATATACCAGATGTAAGTCATAACAACAGCCTACTGGTTGACTATTAGCATACCCGATCTGTTCTGCCAACCATATGATAGGATTTGGTAAACTATATATTGAGAGTGATCTCAATGTTTGTAAGCTTCTATGAAATTATATATGGTGTAATAGAACCAATTCTCGGTAGTTCATCACCACTCTCAGTATATACACTGTACAAATATAATGTAGGAATGGAATCCAGATTAGCATTGAGAGGCTCAAAACCAAACTGGTCATTGAGAAGCAACATTTGTTTTTGCGGTATGATGCTCGATGGTGTGACAGATTGTGCAAAGTGCTAGAAAGACGCTCGCCACTGCACCTCTGATTACCCTGTATGGGTTCGCAGGTCCGAATCCCATGAATGGATAATTATGTGCAAAAGGATTGCTGGACTACTCCTCGTCGTAAGGGAGTTCACGTAATCGCTGGTCGGTAACGGCTTCCTCCATGCATCTGAAAACAAATAACTGGCTAACTAATCCCATACCTGACTTGGATTGGTAACTGGGCAAGAGGCCGTGGTTCGCCATAGGATTAAGTAGGCTTATCGGCTCTCCTCTCCCTCTTCATAAATATGTAAATCCTATCCTGCATAAGTTAACAAAATGTATCAGATTTCTTTACAAAAATATTTACCTGAATAAAATATTGCACAATTTTGTTCTATTATATTGTGTTGATGCCCAGAACTGATGTTGTGGAGGTGAGAGATCATTAAGATTGATACAGTCATCCTTGTTCACAAAGCTGTTTTAAAGCATTTCAAAAGTTGTATTTTAGGCATAGAAGTATAAATTTCAAAATATTACATGGGATTTAGATCATTGAAACTCATTTAGGGGAATACGTAATAAAAGTAAAGCACAGTTTGCAAATACTGAAGAGGATTGGGAAACATCTAAATGTGATATTGTAACATTCTATGACAATGCACCAATGTCTAAAACAAATCAAATTATTGAAATCATTTAAAAAAATGTTTTCAAGAAAGATTCAATTAAAGCTATTTTTAAGATTGGTATCAAAGATTTCAATATTGAATAGGCTTCACTTAGCTTTTCATATTTGTTGAAACACCTTATAATCATTTTTGTGTATTATTATATTGTAACACCTTACTCTTATAAAATGTGAAGACTTTTTTATTGAAAAATATAAGATATTTAATCACTAAATCCATGCAAGAGGTAACAATTTTCCATAATCAAAAACATGTTCATGATGTATTTGTCAACTAAGGCTTAGCTGATACATGCACCAATGTTTTGAATTTCAAGGAGGATAAATTTTGAAGCAACTTCATTGTTATAATCATTATTATAATTTACTTTAAGAAAAAGAACCACCACTCACCGATGTGATTCTGATGACACAACAACAACTCGAGCAGGAGCACTTTCTATAAGACATTGAGCGAGGAGTTTTGTGAGATAGAAATGTCCGATATGATTTGCAGCAAAAGTTCGCTCTATGCCATCCACAGTCAGTTGCCATGGCAATGCAAAGACTCCAGCATTCAGTATCAGATAGTGAAGAGGCCTGTTCAATAGTAGATGGAATCAATTACAAATTTTATAATGGAAATTGGTTTCCCTATCTCACAGAAATAGTGTTCACACCAATTTTAATATATATAAAAAAATATAATAACAACCCAAAACTATTTTATATCCAAGCACAGTGGGGAAGTGTTAGGCCTTGGGGTACATTTGCTATTGCACCGCCGTTTTCCTAGTCTTATCTGGGTTTGTCAGTTTGAATACTGCGGAGTGAAGTTATGTTTAAGAGGATTACTGGACTCCTCCCTGTTACAAACCAGTTTACATAATATCAATCGAGAGTCAATATCTTAAGACTTAAGCATTGAACACATCAGCCAACTCACCACTGATTGTCCCATGTAGATTTAAAGGTTTGGATTATGTGAAAGATGAAAATCTATGAGAGGATTGCTGGACTTCTCACTTGTAACAACTGGTCAGTTAGAGCCTTCTCAACCCCTAACAAATCCATGCACCTAGATCAAACAGCCGGGTAACTATTTTCATACTCAAAATGGAGATGTCTTTCTACTTGAGACAAAATGAAAAACCCAAGTTATTCTAAATATTGTACAAAATTTCAACACTTGAATTTAAAATGTGTCATAAATTTCAAAGCAAAAAGTTAACAAACATCCTTTGTGCCAATAAATACGACGTTGAAAAAGATGTTACCACCAAGTATGAATAAGTTGATGTCATACATGTGTACTCGCCTCAATCAATATAATGGTTTATATTTACTTCGTAATTTTGTATAAACACATGCAATATATTTTGTCATTTTGTTCATAATGGTCATTCTTTACTGTTTGAACTTGGGGGAAAGCGGACTTTGAAGACCACATTGTTGTATCGCTCCATTGAATCCTAGAAAGCCAAAGAACAATCAACGGCCCTCTACGAATGCCATAAGAATCACGAATCACAATATTTCACATTGGCGAATTTAACACTGAGCTTAGCGACATAAACACGCTCGCAGTGCATCAATTCTTTCTATGCTTACCATTGAATTACATCTGGGGTTGTCACGCCGAAATAATAGTTGATCTCAGAAATGATGTCGAAATCGAATCGACAGTCGAATATCGCTGTTGGTGTTTATAAAAATATCAAATATCTCGTAATTTTTTTTCTTAACGCCGCCGTCGGGACCGTTTTGATTAAACACACATTACAATAATCTCATATTTCATAGCCGATAATAAATTTTTGGGTCACTTGCGATTTACAATGTCAAAATAGCGTTTATATAACATTTTGTATCCGCCGTGAAGCTCGGTTTTGTGTGTGATATCATTCTCATGCAAGCAATTATTTTTTGTCGTTCAATTTTAGTTGGCATGGTTAACTTGTGAACAGAGCTACCACAGTCGGAATGAAAGATTTAAATCAGAGCTGACTAAAAGAACATTTGATTCAACACGATTTTTCAGTCCTGATACTCCTTCATCGGCAGTTGGAAATTTGGGTCGCGGATTCAAATATTTTAAGGTCTTCTTGACAGCGATAGCGTAATAACTTTTGCGTTTTCTGAAGAACTAGACGCGCTATATTCACGAGCAAAAGAAATCGTCGCTGTCCGTTTTGGCATAAGACCTCATTAATATTCGTATAAAGGGATAATTAATTGTACGATAGTGGAGGGGTGGAATTCAACTCACCTGAAACAGTCACCATATATAAAAAAAAAAAATTAGCCGTGTCAATATTTGTGGCGTCGTTAGGACTTTGATTTTAATGTACCGTCTGAAACATTTCACTGCGTCCCTAATTGAACCTATTTCTAAGTATAAGTACTGTGGTGTTTTCTATTCTCTATTCTTACTTCGAAAAAAGCTTCAAATTTCAATCATATCACACATACCATATGTTTTGTTTATATCTGTCCCACTATGATAACATTAATAAAGCCTATTTCCTATTCCATATAATTTTAATAAATTGAATAATATTTAAACCGGTTTTGATTTTGAAATGTATTCGGAATTCCAGATACGAAAATATTTGTTGGATGTATTTGCCCTGCTTCTATACCCCTACATATGGTAAACCACCCAAACAGATATGCCTCTTCACTATTATGCCTCAGAGTGATTGTTTACATATTTTCCCAAGAACCCAGGTCAAACGAAAGGGAACAATGAAAAATTGATGCTCTACTGAAGACATAATATGGCCTTTGTGTATCGAGTAGTAATGCAATGTCAAGTATGCATTACACACTGCATTAGACACGGAAACTTGTGGCCATTCAAATCCGAAATCCGAAATGTTGTGTCCCACTTGTCCAACGTGTCCCACGTGTCCAACATGTCCCACGACGAGTGGTACAAGTGGGATAGGTGGGACACGACATTTTGGAGACATCCCATAAACACCTCCACGTTCTGCTTAGAAAAGCATAATTTATTTTAAATAATACAAAACATGCATCAAGCTCACCATTGTCTTTGTGAAAGGTCGTACCATAAAAAACACAAGATAGTAGAACCACCACGATTTAGGTAATGAAGTAAACATCATGTTCCCAGGATGAAGAGAATTGCAAGCTACGCCTTTTGATCTCAGCTTACGATGAAGTTCATTGCTAAATGTATAGTGTGCCAGAAACATAGTATAAAATTTCGTTTTAATATGTCGTTTTAAATGACATATTAAAACAATCAAGACTACTGTCTCCTTTTACGTCTTCAGTAAATAAAATTTTGAAATGACAATCGATATGATAAAATAAGAAGATGAGATCATAAGATGATTTTTACATGAATCAAATGATATATCGTGATCCATAACCTATTATCTTAACTGACTGATTGAATATACCAGATGTAAGTCATAACAACAGCCTACTGGTTGACTATTAGCATACCCGATCTGTTCTGCCAACCATATGATAGGATTTGGTAAACTATATATTGAGAGTGATCTCAATGTTTGTAAGCTTCTATGAAATTATATATGGTGTAATAGAACCAATTCTCGGTAGTTCATCACCACTCTCAGTATATACACTGTACAAATATAATGTAGGAATGGAATCCAGATTAGCATTGAGAGGCTCAAAACCAAACTGGTCATTGAGAAGCAACATTTGTTTTTGCGGTATGATGCTCGATGGTGTGACAGATTGTGCAAAGTGCTAGAAAGACGCTCGCCACTGCACCTCTGATTACCCTGTATGGGTTCGCAGGTCCGAATCCCATGAATGGATAATTATGTGCAAAAGGATTGCTGGACTACTCCTCGTCGTAAGGGAGTTCACGTAATCGCTGGTCGGTAACGGCTTCCTCCATGCATCTGAAAACAAATAACTGGCTAACTAATCCCATACCTGACTTGGATTGGTAACTGGGCAAGAGGCCGTGGTTCGCCATAGGATTAAGTAGGCTTATCGGCTCTCCTCTCCCTCTTCATAAATATGTAAATCCTATCCTGCATAAGTTAACAAAATGTATCAGATTTCTTTACAAAAATATTTACCTGAATAAAATATTGCACAATTTTGTTCTATTATATTGTGTTGATGCCCAGAACTGATGTTGTGGAGGTGAGAGATCATTAAGATTGATACAGTCATCCTTGTTCACAAAGCTGTTTTAAAGCATTTCAAAAGTTGTATTTTAGGCATAGAAGTATAAATTTCAAAATATTACATGGGATTTAGATCATTGAAACTCATTTAGGGGAATACGTAATAAAAGTAAAGCACAGTTTGCAAATACTGAAGAGGATTGGGAAACATCTAAATGTGATATTGTAACATTCTATGACAATGCACCAATGTCTAAAACAAATCAAATTATTGAAATCATTTAAAAAAATGTTTTCAAGAAAGATTCAATTAAAGCTATTTTTAAGATTGGTATCAAAGATTTCAATATTGAATAGGCTTCACTTAGCTTTTCATATTTGTTGAAACACCTTATAATCATTTTTGTGTATTATTATATTGTAACACCTTACTCTTATAAAATGTGAAGACTTTTTTATTGAAAAATATAAGATATTTAATCACTAAATCCATGCAAGAGGTAACAATTTTCCATAATCAAAAACATGTTCATGATGTATTTGTCAACTAAGGCTTAGCTGATACATGCACCAATGTTTTGAATTTCAAGGAGGATAAATTTTGAAGCAACTTCATTGTTATAATCATTATTATAATTTACTTTAAGAAAAAGAACCACCACTCACCGATGTGATTCTGATGACACAACAACAACTCGAGCAGGAGCACTTTCTATAAGACATTGAGCGAGGAGTTTTGTGAGATAGAAATGTCCGATATGATTTGCAGCAAAAGTTCGCTCTATGCCATCCACAGTCAGTTGCCATGGCAATGCAAAGACTCCAGCATTCAGTATCAGATAGTGAAGAGGCCTGTTCAATAGTAGATGGAATCAATTACAAATTTTATAATGGAAATTGGTTTCCCTATCTCACAGAAATAGTGTTCACACCAATTTTAATATATATAAAAAAATATAATAACAACCCAAAACTATTTTATATCCAAGCACAGTGGGGAAGTGTTAGGCCTTGGGGTACATTTGCTATTGCACCGCCGTTTTCCTAGTCTTATCTGGGTTTGTCAGTTTGAATACTGCGGAGTGAAGTTATGTTTAAGAGGATTACTGGACTCCTCCCTGTTACAAACCAGTTTACATAATATCAATCGAGAGTCAATATCTTAAGACTTAAGCATTGAACACATCAGCCAACTCACCACTGATTGTCCCATGTAGATTTAAAGGTTTGGATTATGTGAAAGATGAAAATCTATGAGAGGATTGCTGGACTTCTCACTTGTAACAACTGGTCAGTTAGAGCCTTCTCAACCCCTAACAAATCCATGCACCTAGATCAAACAGCCGGGTAACTATTTTCATACTCAAAATGGAGATGTCTTTCTACTTGAGACAAAATGAAAAACCCAAGTTATTCTAAATATTGTACAAAATTTCAACACTTGAATTTAAAATGTGTCATAAATTTCAAAGCAAAAAGTTAACAAACATCCTTTGTGCCAATAAATACACATAATAATACAACAAAAAACCCACAATATATTAATGTGCTGAATGCCAATAGTTGACAGTGTTGTTCAATGTTCATCACGTATTACCATGGGATTACAGTAAAAATGTAAACAATATCATTTATCTTTCCTGTCTAAAGTAAACGGAAGTTTTTCTATGTTTACATATTTATTGTTGAACTTTCAACACAAAAACTGTGAATGGATACTTCCATCATCTTGGTGTCACATGTGCTATTTGCGCAGTCGATAATGTGTGGTAAACCAAAAATATACATATAGGTCAACTTGTCAGGTTGGGCCCGTTTGAAAGTAATGGAAAGAACCCTATGATGAAATATGTTTAGAAACTACTTGTTATCATACTACTAGAGCAAAAGCTATTACCGGTAGGTTAAGTCTTCTGTAGATGCAATAGTCTGTCTGTGTCAGTTTTGAAATTTAGATATGGAATTAATAAGATATAAATAGAGATTTTTGTGACAAGGTCCGTTGAATTTATCAAAATCTAAAATCATATACTTCCAGAATTTGTTCATAAAATCTTTAACATTGAATATGTATCAATAAATTAATGATAAAAAAATATAAAATTCTTCTGCTATCATCTTCAACAACCAGTATCTAACTTTAGAATCATAAAAATAATTTTTGTGTACTAATAGCTAGAGATAGTCATCATCACATCTAAATAAAATAAATATTCATTAAATCAGCAGGTCAGGTGAAGAAAAAATTCCGAAAGTTCTTTGATATCACAGTATTGCATGAATCTTGCAAGAACAATGGAAAAAAGCATGGCCATGCAAGACTAGAAGTATATTTTATGATTTAATATGTGTTGTTATCAAACCGAACAATGTAAGAGGCCCATGCGAATGTTTATTTCAAGAATGCAATGTTTGACTAGAGAGTATATAGACATAGAACTCAATTTGCTAGATACCTGAGTAAACAGTCAATCTGACAAGGACAACAGTAATGAAATAACTTGTCTCATAATCTAGTCTTTTATGTTGATTAAGAACAGATGTTTCAAGCATTTACTTACAAAATGAATTTTTCTATATAAAAATGTGTTGCTATGGTATGAAAAAGTAAATTGTATATTTACAAAAAATAGCCGTTTTCTACATTTTTTATAGGAGATTTAATAAAAAAAGAATTATGAGAGTGATATTAAGGTGACAGCTATAGTTCAGTACAATTATATAGATTAAGAAATTAAATTTGATTCAACAGCTAAAAATAATCGCCTGAATTAACTGGCATTCAATAGTAATTTATTCAGGTCATTGTTATAAACAAAATAGCCTACACATTATCATTATCTGTATGATAATTTCAGTAAAAACAGTCATAATTTTAAATTGGGGCGACTCAGAAATGATTGATTTTTAATTTCTCCATCATTAAGGGTGCTTATTTACAGCAATATGGTGTTTGTATATATCAGAATAAAAATCTGTTTTGAAATGCTTATTCGCCTGTGAATAATGTGCCATTTTTGTTGTTTATTCTCTCAATCTGATATTATTGGTATTCCACTTGACATCTGTTATATATTGTCATAATTTGGACAAAAATATAATGAAATATGAGCGTATTTCAGTGATAGCTTTATCTATACCTATCTCATTATATTATAAAATAGAGAAAATCATAACACTTGAGCAATAACAAATTGTGGTTCAATTGAGATTCAAAGGATCTATTCGACAATAATACACACTTAGAAAATATAGGATTGTGGCGGTCATTATCTTCTAGCGACTATATGATCATAAGAATACTTGTCAACAATATTCAATCCTCAATGGCGTCACAAAAGAAAACAAAATAAAGGAGGTAACACTATCTTGTTTGGCAAATATCTTCGTTGTTAATTCATACAATTTGGTACAAAGAAAACCAAGAGAACAAAAATACAAGTATTCAAAAACAATAGTCGTGCGTATGGGCGGGCATCTAGTAACAGACCTTTAATCACTAAGGTGGAGAAGTTGTGGATTTTCATCATAAGAAGACTACAGGTGCAAGACAAGATGAATCTTATTAAATAAAGGATAATTGGCTTATTCTATCATTATAGCACTGTGTAAATTGAGTATAAAACAATATAATTTGGGAAAGCACAATACTGTGAATTTCAACGAATAGGCAATCATACAAACACAAATCTTTTTTATCCCATGTATTAGAACCATATGTACTTTTTTGTCTTTGACATAAGTTGTAATAAACAAAATCTTTGAATTTATTTGACATCCCGAATTAAACCCATGTTTTACTAAAGCAAAAATATAAAAATTTAAATATTAAAGCTGTAGTTGATGTGAAAAGTTAAATGAAGATGAATCGCGCTTTGTCAAGCTACAACCTTACTGGGTATTGTAAATATAGGATCAAAATTACACCACAAGGGAAAGCAGAAAAGAAAACTAATCTCGTATTTGTTTAATAACAGATTTTAATTTGAGAATGTGTAGTAGTATTACAACCTGAGAAGAGTTTGTTACTCGAGACATTCTTTCTATCAGAACATTGTTTATGGATAAACATTGATCCCTTCCAAAATGTCAGAAAAAAATGAAGATAGCAAATCTGAAAATGACAACAAAGGATCGAGTTCTGAAAGCGAGAGGAGCACAGCCTTTGATCCTGATGTAATAACAGAAGATGACATTGAAAAAATTTGGCTGAAAATGAATCAACAGTCAGCTAAAGAAAAGAAACGAAAGAAGAAGTTGAATATTGGATTGAGTTCTACTGATACCACGCCTACAACAGGTACGCTTACGTTCAATGCAATACTGAGTTTTAAACAAGAGTAAAAATCAGATATATTAAGAATATAGAAATAGGTTGTCCATAAAGTATATTTACATGTCAAAAAAATCATTGCTTTCCGATTTTCCTTATTTTAGTTCGATTACGAGTTCAGGAACTGTCTGTGTGAGCCAAGTGAATATACCCCCTGCCCATAGGTTTCAGTCCCCTCACACAACTTGATGTAAAGTAGGCGAACAAAATTATTTACCTCCATATTGGTACACACACTTCTGGAGCGCCATAATAATATACATATAATATAACGATAATATATATAAAATATTTTGCAGACTACAACAGAATGTATATACCCCTCCAACCAGAAAGTTTGAAAGACGTTTTAGAAATCGATAAAGAAAAAGCAAAAATGGACGAAACATTAAGAATGAAAAAAGTTAAACCAAAGACATATTTAACACAAGTAAGTTGAACACAAGTGATCTTTTTAATACAAATATAAAACAGAATGTAAACTGATGAAAGCAATTTCAATTCTAGTTGTTATTCCACTGCAATTAACCATTCTCCAACATTCAATATTTAACCCAGTGATTTCGTTACATCCCTTTTTTTGAAATTCATTCCTCCCGCATTAGGCATAATAACTATGCTCCTATTTGTTTTTCAATCCTCAATTAACTAATCATAAGTTTAAGATATTTGCAACTCGCACACTGCCTTTTGTACAAGTTGAATAATTTACAATGTGTGTATAAATATGTATTACAATAATATCCAAGAAAATACCAATCAAATTCAAAGTAAAATTCAAACCCAGTTGCGAATGCCGACCTAAACAATCCCAATGAAAATTTACTGCTTATTAAAATGCAAATGATTCAATAAAAGTAAATTGATACTCACTATAAAAATAAAAACATTATAATGTATTGATTAAAAATGACATATAATTAGGCGTAGAATGCTTTTGTAATGTCAAATAGGCTTTCAAATTCTCCATAACCCTAGTAAGTCTCCATAACCCTAGTAACCATTCTAATTTTTTCAGGTGATTCTGTATGAAAATGTCAGTCATGATAGATTGCTTGATCAAAAGTTAGGTCAATTAAAACATCGACATAGAGTTATAGAAAAGAAAATCAAAAGAAAGCGAGAATCATTTGTACAACAATTGGAGAATAAACAAAATGAGTGGACAAAATTGGATGCAAGAGTAATACAAAAGGTATAATAAATTTCGTCATTTCTCTATAGATTACAGCCTTATATAAAAGTTGGATCTATACGATAACAAAAAAATTTAAAATCTAAAAAAATTATTCTTCGTAAATTTTTGAGTTTTGTCCAGTTAAAAATATTAAGTTTGGGTAAATCACATTCAAGTTTTTAAAATAAGATATTTTAGCATAATTTAGGCATGATTATATACAATAGGTATACATAATGACAAATACATTATGTAGTATAAGAATTATGTAACCAAACTTAACTCTTCGATTGCCTTGTTAATCTTGTGCCAATTCTTTACATTTCTAGTTTGAGCCAGAGAATATGCCAGATCTCAGTTTCAAGTTTGGTCGGCTTTATCACAGTGCAAATTATCCATATCAAGCAGCCATCAATGCGTTAAGAGGAATTCCATCAGAGAAGTAAGTGAAATTTAATTAATTTAATCAAGTAATTTAATTTAATTTAAATTGAGTATGCAGATATCCAATGGTTTACAAAATTTATATTCCAATAGAGATAGTTGATATCCAAGAAATAACCTTACGAAAAACATTCTTCATTTAGCCTAACTATATTAATAATTAGTTCAAATTATTTGCTATATCCACACATGGACAAAAGCTAAATAAAATCTGCAAATATCTTCATTGCCTGGAAATAATCCACACATAGCGTTCATATTTTAACTACATTCAGATAATAGGTAGTTCAACAACGAGATTTGCTTTATTTCACTATTAAGATCAGAGTAGTTTACAGTATTAATTAACAAAGTCCCATAACAGACATTCTTCATCAATAGAAATTTACCACTGTTAGGTATCACATGATGATCGTATTGACAGTTTGATCTAAATGAATTGCCCGCTTGACTGCTGATTTGCTTTTATTTCATGTTTATACAACACCACATAATTTGCATAGAGAGATGATAAAATAAATTACAAAATATATGCTCGGTTGTAGCGTTTTTATTTTTGAGTAATCAACAAATTAATGAGCAATCAATTTTACCAAAATCACAGAATTCCACAGGGAGTATTATATTTAGATAAATAGAATATAAATGATATGAAAGGCAACAATACAAGGTAGATGAAACCTTAGAAGCCTTCCTACAAAACAAAGGCAATTTTCTATTTCCCTCAAAATAGCCAATAATCACTGCCTATTTCCAGGTCAAATCACACAAGAAAACCACAAGTACTTCCCCAAATTACAAGAAAGAAGAATAGAAAAGAGAGTATACCAAGTGATTCCGAAAGTGGATCAAGTAATGTTTTCATTACAAAACTGCCAAAGGTACTGAATATGATATTTTTGCACATATTCAAAAAAACAAATACTACAATACAAATATAAAATAGGCACCTCTCATCTGTAGTGAAATTGACAAAAATCATTCTATTTTCTGGAAATGAAATAGCTTTTTCCTTGGAAATAAATTCCATAAGATAGCCACAGTAAAAAATATATCAATAGGTAAACAAAAGTAAATTAATAGCAATAATAAGGTGCTTAATATTTATATATGTCACGACCTCTGCTAATTTGAATACTATTTACCGGTAAGCATAAATATGCTTCAAGCCACATAATTATATCTACCCCATCCATTAAAATTACTTATTTCAATACACCTTCGCTGTATCTAAGCAACATGTTCAAGACTAGTCATTGAGAAAAACTGAAAATATGATTCTCTAACTACAAAAGGGACTTTCCTCAGGCATAAATTAGCAATGTGCCTACCTTCGCATATTTTGACGCAAATAGCAATTTGATGAATATTTTATATCATAGTCCAAACAACAGGGAACGTCAAGTTTAAATGTGCTACACGTCGAACGACTGTTGTTGTTTTTTTGCACAGGAAAAAATATTCGTTTGATAACAATTGACCGAAGTGTTTTCTATTATTGAGTATAAATACATTTTTTCCACAATAAATATTGTGTAGTCAAACTCCCAAAGTGATAAATTGAATTGTTCTTTTTTTTATTTACGATTTCATCATGCATGATATTTCAATTGCCAGTATTTTTCCTGCGAAAATCAGTCATACAAAACCTTTTCATTGTGATGTATTCAGAAAAGCTTGGACAAGAAGGAGGAATCAATGAAATCTTCAGAAGATTCAAATCCCAAACTTGAAGAAGTGAAGACATCGTGGGAAAAACTGAACAAAATTCAACCAGATTTTGGGAGTACAAGACCTAATGCCATCAACAAGAAAGAACTTCCACCTGTTAGGGGGAGGAGGCCACAAAAAATTCCTCCAATGGAAAAGAATTGGCTTGAGGATTCAAGATATGTTACACTAACATCATTACTTGGTCCAAGATTCAGTCCGAGCAAGAAATTTCGAAGGCATGACTTGCCATCCGCTAACCTTGCCTGGTGATATAGCGACATGGCCAAGTTAAAATTGTTTTAAACTATACTCAAGTAAACTGGTACATCTCACTAAAATATCATCTATAATGAAAAGTATGCAGCCTAATTTACTATCACAGATTATTATTGCCATATGATGTTCAGAGATTAATTAACCTAATTTTTATTGTTTTACTTTTTCACGTTGACATGAAGTCTGCATGGAAAAATCAGTTTTCAGATAGAATTATCAATATTGTGAATTAATGCAACATTTTCAAATGTTGTGATCATTCAAAATACTATGCCTACATACACACTACCCACACTAAACCTCTGGTGCAATCATTGACAAGAAAGAAAAGGGACTACCTTGCTGAATAAAATCGAAAATATGGTACATTTAAATTTAAATATCTATTCTTCAAATCGCTGTTCAAAAACTGAATTCCATACTTTATGGACCATAAGGCGCACTGGCGGACTGTCAATAAATTACTTAAATTAGGTTTTTATTCATACACAGGGCGCACTAGGCTACAAGACGCAACAGTTCTTACAGCAAAACTGGTACCGCTATTGAGTGTAGGCAATAAAGTATAAAGCACCTCCTAATCCATACATTAGGCGCACCGACTTACAATCGAATTTTTAGAAAAAAATATTTTAAGTGCGCCATATGGTCCTTGAAATACGATAAGTTTATTAAGTTTTGGTTATCGACATAAGTTTAGTCATAAGTTACATTTTTTTTTGATGGTATAATGACATATAATGACCATAATAAAATCTTTTACATTGCAATAATTTGACATCAATTTAGCATGTTGCACCAAAAAGTAATACATTTCTGAGATGTTTAACTGAATAGTAAAATGATGCAATGGTTATGTTATCTGATATGTCATATGAAAATATAACATCTACTTGTTTTATGATTAGTTTATGATTCATATTTATAAAGTATCCATATCTTTACTTTTCAAATTCTGCATTTTACAAGTACTATTTTACTAAATTGTATCTTTGTACCATTTATTGTATTTTGAGTTGGAAATGGGATTGTCATGGGACTGCACAGGGTTTCAACCCTAACATCTCCAATATATGAAGATTGAATGAATAAATATAATTCTCAACTATAAGCCATCAACACGTTATGTGAGGGTTAAGCTCTTCTTTTTACTGAGATTTTTTATGTGACTTTCTCATAATAGATTTGTGATGCTTTTTGTGATTACCTATGTGACTTATTTTAATTCATTTTCCTGTTTTGCAACAGTAAATTGAACATTTTTTTAAAAAACAGGAGATAAATTAGTCAAATTTTATAATTGAATAAATTACAGTATCACTATCTGTTCCCTAATATTGAAAGCAGAATTAGTTTATTATACAATGTGTTTTATGTGGATCCAAAGTTAACTAAGTGAAGTCATTGGTGCTCATATTATGGATATGCTAAATAATGTATAAGTGCTGTCTGATGACCTGGAACATGTTCCAATGGAGCAACATGAACAACAACTTGCCACCATATATTGATTACGGTATGCCTAACTATACTTGCTCGACGGTGTGGCTCATCGTGGCGCAAGCGTTCCTCCACCATGAAGTCCATGTTTCCAAAAACAAATAACTGGCTAATTAATCCCATATCTGACATGGTCTGGTAACCGAACGAGAGGCCCTGATTTGCCATATGATTAAGCCGTCTTATCACCTTTCCCTCTCCTCTAGGTAAAAGATGTAAATCCTATCCTAATTATCGTCCAATCACAATTCACAAACTTGTGACAAACATTAAAAACTTACAATCCTGTAGTCTTGAATTCCAGAGCAAATCTTTTAACACTTTGTAAAGAACATAGATCAATTTCCATAACTCGAACTTTTGTATCTTCCTGGAAAATAGAAATTGAGCATTAAATTTTATATAGCAATTTAAATACATGTTGATAATCGAAAATTAAAACCAAAAGTTACAGAAATAAACTGTGAGGATCTAGCTGAAGCACCATAGCAAATCCAGCAAAAATATCCTTCAAATACCAAAATAATGACCCATTAAAAACCCACAAAGCACAGCTAAACATACCTATAATGTGACTTACCATAGTTGCAGCATGCATTCATTTATAAATCATAAGTTAAAAAAATCTGCTTTAAAGAATTATGTAAAATTAAATATTCAAATACAAAAAAAAACTCTCGACTATACAGCCTATACTCACTCTATTTTTTCTTATGTCTCTTGCAGCTGCATTTCCCTTTTCTATGTTTCTACATGCAAGAATAACTTGAGCACCATGGTGAGCAAGTGAACGAGCAGTCTCATATCCTAAACAAACATTAAAAAAGTCAATGATAAAAAACATTTCATACTTCATTATTGATTAAACACATGAAAAGTTTATAACACAAAGGAATAAACAATAGCAGTATTGTTGCTTCGGAATCCAGTGGCCAATTTCAAGATAAATTAGGTATATGATAGAATTTACATATTTATCCTGGAGGAGAAGAAAGTCAATAAGATGACTTAATCTTATGTCAAACTCAGCTCTCTCATCCGGTTACCAGTCCATGTCAGGTATGGGATTTGTTGTCCAGTTATTTGTTTCAGTTGCATAGACTTGTAGGTGGATGAAGTCGTAATCGACAAGCCCCTACGTGAACTAGCGCTTGCAGTGCAAATAGTCCAGCAATCCTCCGACAAATAATTATCCCTCGCAGAATTCAGCCTGCAAACCCACGCAGGGTAATCAAAGGTGTGGTGGCGAGCGTATTCCTGACGCTTAGCAGGATCTGCAATTACTGAACATCTTCCACTTCAAGTGCTTGCAGTTAGATATTCATGCAAGTTTTACCTAAACCTTGATTTAGTCACATTGTGAGTGTGCTCAACGGAGTAATTAATTTAAACAAACCTTCATAAATTAAATTTGGCTATGGAGAAACTTTGAAATAAACATTGTTTTCGTAGATATCCTTTCTCTTTTTTACATTGTAGGGAGTAAAACTTGATTTATCTTTTGTCTGGCCATCAGATTTCAAATATACAAAGTGACAAATTTTCAAATGCAAGCAATCTGTATTATTCCTAAAATCAAGAACTAACTGTATCGAATATAACTAATTTTCAAATTCATGAATTCAGGTTTGATCCCCCTCCCTAATTGAAGGCATACTTACCGATTCCAGAATTTGCACCAGTTATGATTGCAACCTTCCCTGAGAGATCTCTTCCTTCTAATACTTGATCTGTAGTACTACTGGAATCAAACCTTTGTCTAAAACTATATCTATCTTTATCTTCAACATCATATGCAAACGCAAGACGAGGATCAGTATATGTTGTACGATGATTCAGATGACTAAAAGTAATTATATATATTCAACATGTGTACAGAAAAGTTTGATACACTACTGAAAAGATTTTTAGATTATATATATATATGCATATCAATGTGGCTAAAACTGAGGGGGACAGTCAATTTGACTGTTGTGATTGTCAAAAGCAAAGTTAAAAATTTCAACAGTTTCTTCAAAAGTATGTTTTATTTTTTGGTATTTACAATAAAAACAGAGCGGTGTGAAAGAAACAATACAGGACTAATCAATCATAAACCATTGTTTTCAGTGTAAAAAATTAGTCTTCTTACCACAAAGTCAAAAAAAATTTTAAAGTGCGAGGCAGATATTCAGCCTTCCATCTAAACTAAATTTAAAACTTAGTAATGTCAGAAATCTTTTAATTTTATTTTAGATTACCAAATTGCCATTCATAGTACAAATAAGATATTTCAGAATCATACACACTTGCATATGTGAAAGACATGTTACATGTGTTCACATGTGCAACAAAGTACTTACTCAACATAGAAAATTCTATTTTGTTCATCAACCTTCCTCTGCCAACCATAAGGCAATTCTGGAAAAATAAAACAAATTCTGAAAAAAAAAATTGTATAGATAGAAATATGATAGATTATGTAAATATTTTTCAAGATGCTCATACAATGTTTTCTGTTTGATGTTGCAAACTAGACATCACATATAAATCAAATAGCATTAAAAATAGCAGATAAAGATTTTAACATTCCCAAGTAAACTTCAGTCTAAGTTGTCATGATAAACGTGAACCATGAACTTTTGATATGTCTAAAAATTGGTTTGAGGTAAATGAATGTTATGCCAGAGATATATGTGTATCAAATGAGTTCCAGATATATATCATATAAGAGCCTAATATAAAAACCTGAAGCTACTCTTTTTCTTTTTCCACTTTTTGGATTTTCCCACTGAGTTTTCTTTAACAAATGGCTGAAAAGTAAACAAATCGTAGCAATAATTACAAACGATAATTAATATCATATGCAATCAAGCAAATATTATTTGAATCCCCAAGAATAACATACACATTAAACTATTTAAAAGAGGCAGTTTGGTCTGGTGCAATTCGATAATATTAAATTCATGATTGTTTGTGTATTAGCAATATCTCTGACAGTTTATTGGATATTTTTAATATTTTAATAAGAAACTCTTTTCATGATTGAGGCCATGATTGAAATTGGATCAAAATGAACCATCAAACAAGAGATGAATGAATATATATAACAAACATGAAAAAAAAATCTTCACAGCAGTCTTCATTAAATAAACATTGTTGAAATACATTAAATGTAAATTAACACAATAGCAGAAAGCTGATAACTCCTCTGCTTAATGATAAGACAAACAGCAGCCTTTTATTAGTCAATGTAAGATAACAATTGTCAGTTGTGGGTAACCAGATTTGGATGGTGAAGCAGGGATCTCGAATCGGGAAAAATTACCCTTGACTTTGACTCGAATTTGAAAAAATTATGGTGTCGCAAATGAGAAAATAAAATTTGTTTTTCTTTGATACCAAAGGTATTCGCCAGAATTATTCTCTAGTTTTTTCACACTGTTGTCCATGTGCGTCTCTTCGGGGTCTCGTGTACTTTCGTACCACAGTAACTTCTAGTGGGCATGGTGCAACAATTTTTTCTCATGTCATTCCTAACCCCCACCTGACTATGTCATCCAAAAATTGTGTCACTACGACGTTACAGTGACATAATGAAGCCAGCCAAAATATACGATGATCATCCAAAACGCACAGACAATTAACCGAAGTCGAGCAAGCTATTTCTCACGTTTTCTCGTCGTAACAATCCCGATATGAGTGAGATCGCTGGCGTTAGCGAGTTCGATATCGTCGGCACAGATGCTATTTTAGACGATCGTAGCTATGCTTTGGCAAGCTATATGATTTCAGCTTGCATGAATTTATCGGAACTTTCATTAAAATTTAGGATGTGTGCGTCTGCGTCACGAGTCACAACATGTATTTACAGACATGATCCAGTGGTTTAATTAGTTTTCACTTGTTTTCATCATTTGTACCAATCATGGGTTTTTACTAAATTTGCACCAGTTAACTACTGCAGTATACACCGTACCACAGTACGGTACCAGGTACCGGTAGTGTCGCAAAGTCACCTACCGTACTGCCGTACAGTCATACAGTCATAGCTCTGTAGCCAGATAGGCCAGCTGCACAGGCTCAGGCATCTCGGTACCGTACCCTACCTTGCATAATAAACCCATCCATCTTCGGTCGCCCTTTCCTCCCATCCATGTGGCAATTCATCGTCACTGTCTGTGTCATATAAATCATCAACAGGCATCCTTTCGTAGTTTAAGAGTCTTTGACTATTAAAATTAAATAAAAGCTAAAGTCTGAAAGTTGCAAAAAATCGGCCTAAGCATCAAAACGGGGGAAGCACCACATACCGGGGAAAGTCCGCCCTTTCGGTGTTCGATAAACGACCTTTGACCACACAACAAACCTCAATGTATACATTTTATGATTTTTTACGATTTTACGTACAGTTAAAAAGTATGTAGATGTTTAGCTATCGAGTATACCATTTCATCCCAAAACAAAAAGTACTGCAATTTAGATTTAACTTGTTTTACTCTATTCGGAACAATGGAATTTTGGTCTATATATCAAACAACTAATAATGGGGAGTTTCTTAGGTATCCCGAAGAGATTCGAAAAACACCAAATGTAGAGAACCACGTCCCTTTGTCCGGTTGACAGTTGGAAGGAATAGCAAACAACCATAATATTGGTGCATTCAGTAAATACCGGTATGTTAGTCGTTGGTAAATACCAAACAAATTAAATTTACAATCGTCTATTTAAAATTAAATAATATAAAATGAAATAAAAGCTTTGTACGGTGGTGCTGTTATTTCTTTGCAGTGCGGGCGTTAAGTATATAGAAAATTCAAAAGTAAAAAGTGAACAGCTGACGCCACAGATCGAATTGAGCTTTTTTTTTAAAGTCATTCGAGAAGTGCAGTTGAACTTATATTTAATATTAGGCTACTTATTTGCAGTTGAATACATTCCAATACAATATATGCAAACGTAGCAAAAATAGGTTTTATATCCTGGGTTTTAAAAAAGATTGTTATTTGCCACTTATAGACCAGCCAATCATATTTGTGAAACTCTTTGCCGAATTTTTGGAATATTGAAATGTGTTAAATTTATAGTTTTAAATAGGCTTATTAATCATCAAAATTATCTTTCACATCCTAATCTATACCCTCTTGCATTCCGATTTCGCTATTTGGCGTCATTTGTTAGAGTTTTTCACAGGCTGTGATGTGAAAGTATAAAAAAATAAATGAATCTGTACAAATGTATGAACTACCGAAACATGGTTACAATTATTATGACGTAAAACCTCCTCATTCGAGGAAGTTTTCAACCAAGACGTCTTCCGGGCTACAACTATTTTGGGAAATATTTCAAATACGTTTCTTATAAAAGGCTGATCACATGCGTGGTTGCTTAATAATAAATAGGATCAGGTGAATGCAACTGAAAATTTCGTTCGTTGATATCTGTGAACCGTTATTTCTGATGTGGAAACAAAAAAAAATTCATTTTCGATTTCATTCGCTGGGGAAGAGTGGTAGGAACTGGTGTAAAATAAATGAAAATAATTGAAAATTGACACTGTTTTTTCTAACGTAGTGAAAAGGGTTCTATGTTAATAGATGAGTTGTTGTTCATTTGGAGGAAAAATCATCTAGAACCGATCGCATTATTGGTGTGGCACATGACGGTAGACATGCTTTTGTTTTGTTCTATTTATTTATTCATTGATTCATTTTTTAAAGAAGCTAACGTAGATCATGCGGTCAAGCGAGTATCACTGTTCTTTGACACCGCGTAGTAGTTCCCGATTGGGTTCTTGCCGGTAACATTTGAAACATTCTACCTGAATATGCGGAATGCTTCCCTATAGTAAATGTACCGATGTGAATGATCGTGCTGTAATAATCCGCTACCTCAAGTCGAACAGTTACTATTGTGTTAGGCTTTACATTGGCAATAAATTAATCAGCGTTCATAGGTTTAGGTCTAAACAAATATATATATATTTAAATAAATGGCAGAGTTAGATAACACAATGAGAAAAGATTGTGTATTATCATCTGGAATGAAATATGTAATATTTATGGAATTCTTCAAATTTGTCGCTAGTTTCAATTTACAAGATTTATCAACGGGCGTAATGTTATCAAACTTCAAGCCTGATTCCCAGTTTGGTTATGACGTGGCTTTGCACAAAAACAGCGATGGTAAAACAAGGTGGGATATAAATATTGTATATTTCTGAATTAGTTTGTTCAAATTAAAATATGTATGTCTAGTGTAAAATGTGCGTTATCCGGAAATGACGTTGGAATTGCACGTACTTCCCGTCTGACAAAATGACATAGTTTCACATTTTTTTTTTTTCACAATACTTCAGAGCTCATCAACTCATCTTTTCCCCCTTTGTTTTTTCCGTCAAAGTGTTTGAAAAAATAACTGTAACCGAACTGCATGTAATAATAACTTACTACAACAACTGCAACATTTGAGGGCAAATCCAATAAATCACTGTTTTTATAATGCAACGCGACATGGTAAATTGATAGAACAAATGGTAGCCTTGTAGTATACGAACCAAGATGGCGGACACCGGAACGTAATATGTGGTACAAATACTACGGGCGTCACTTGGCTAGTTCCCGAACTTGTAATAGAACTAAAATAAGGAAAATTGGAATAAAATTATGGCCTTACCTAGGGGTGGGCAACATACCGCCCGCGGGCCGGGTCCGGCCCGCTGACTGTACATCAGTACATTATGATATTACATTATTACAATTTCAGTACATTATGATAAATTCATTATGTGTTTTTTGGTCTAAAGTTTAAACTTTACTTTAAACATGATTTATAACTTTCTTTCTTGCAATAGCCAATAAATATGTGATTAAGATATTGAATACTATCCATGTTATAATCTGGCCCCCCCGAGGACTTCATTTTCCCACATCCGGCCCGCCGACTAGAGAAGTTGCCCACCCCTGGCCTAACCCTAACCTGGTACACACACTACGTTTTGCCATCTTGGTTCGCATGCCATGGGGGAACCAAACAAATTCCATAACGAAATTCTCTGCGTATATTTTAATTTCAAAAGTAAATCCCAATTTATCGAGGAATCCTATCATTCAACGATATTGTATAGTAATTTTAATTTTTTCAGATTGCTTGTCAGTGTTCCTAGAGATGACAGTCTTGGGTCAACTTCGAATCTCGTTAGTACAACAGCGGGCGTCCTTTATTCATGTACTTTACGGGAAGGAGTTGCAGGAGAAATGAAGTTGCCAGGGCATTGTTCACTTTTTCACAAGGACAACAACTTAGAGAACGGTATGCGCAAACCTGCAAAAATACCCAAATTGTATCAATTTATTTAATTCTCGGATGAAATCACTCGCGTCTCTTTTGCCTTTTTCATCTTTGCGCAGTGTTTTTAATACTAATGTGCAACGTGCAATTCTTCAATTAAAGGAAACTAGAATAATTGTGCCCACGTGGGCATGCACTATGTGCGAAGTATTCCTACTTTTAGTGTCTTACAGCGAAATGATTTTTATTTAGACAGACCTATTCTGAAATACGATTTCGAGACGACATCTCTTTCGCAGATGGCCGATGATGATTTCGATTGGGAAATTAAACTTGGAGCAACGAGCTCTGATCAGACGGGGCCATCACATGATCATACAATACAAAGTAGTGTTTTAAATATTTATTTATTTGTTTTCAAATACAACGTAAATTTATTTCGGTATTCCATTTCATAAATATATTTTAACGCTTACAGCTCTTGTAAAATTATTTACTTATTACATTATTGGTAACGTTGTTCATAGAGCCAGACACGGGATCTTACATGCTATTGGAATGCTCCAATCCGAGAACTGGAGGAGAAACAGCAGTAATGTCGACGCCTGTATTGAAATCCTCCAATGGTGCTTGTGTGAGGTATGAAAAGCAATGAAATGATGATTAAATTTGACATTAGCATTAATACATATTAAAGAAATTCATCTAATACGCAATGGCATATCATGTTTTAATGTATTCCTTAATGTGAAAATTAGATGATTCATAGCTAATTGAATCTTTAAAAAACCTTATATATACACAATATATACCAAACACACTTTACATCTGTTTAGTTGGTGTGAAAATAAGATAACAAGTCTTTGCCATAACAGGTTTTGGTATCATATGAGAGGAGAAAGTATGGGGAGTTTGAATTTCTATATTTACACTAATATGACCGGGCCAAGAATGATATGGTCAATAGATCATGATCAAGGAGACATGTGGCACGAGGGATGGGTAACTGTAGCATCATTTGAACCCTACCAGGTATTTGCATGATTATGGTTATAGAATGAAAGATTTGACGGACTCACAGGCAGGTGGACAAAACGGTTCCATTACATTTGAACCCACGTACATTCGAACCCATGACAATTGCACCTGTATGCTATTGCACCTATGGAATTTTTTTTTATTTCACGGATAGTTAAACCGATACTAACCCTAACCCATGGGTTTTAGTACCCGCATATAGATTGAACCCGTGGATATACGCATGGGTTCAAATGTACATGGGTTCAAATGTACGGTCACCGGACAAAACATCTTGTGTGTCGTGGTGTTATTTGCCCACTCATACCGAATTACTGTAA
Source organism: Styela clava (assembly GCF_964204865.1). Lineage (NCBI taxonomy): Eukaryota > Metazoa > Chordata > Ascidiacea > Stolidobranchia > Styelidae > Styela > Styela clava. The sequence goes on along the minus strand of NC_135260.1, from coordinate 12,230,792 downwards.
CATTGATAATATACAAATATCACACAGATGGCTCAGGTAATAACACTAACATTCCTATTTATTTGTTTCAGATATTAATTGAAGGTGTTGTGGGCCAGGATTACAAATCAGACATTGGATTGGATGATATTACACTATTGAATGGAAATTGCATAGAAGATAACAACTCTTTGAACCGTTCATTTGGAATGACATTATCCACAAATGAAAAAACAGGTTTTAAAGTAGATATTTGAAGAAAATTAAAAGAATAGTAAAGCACCTTATTTGGCACCTTTCCTTTTCAATTTGTAGGGCAGGTTCTTGCATGTGAGCCGATGTCTAATCACTTATACAGAGGACAAAATCACATGCTAGGAATGTGCTACTTGTTTGATGAAACATTATCATGGAGTACAGTAAAAATGCTTTCACCTTGCAAAGAATTTGTGAGTATCCTTAGGTATTTAAAAGGATAAAAATAAAATTAACATTTCAACCAGTCTATTTTTTTGAAGATGTTCAGTGAAGGTAAAATGGATCTTATATTTGTAATTGATGGATCAGATAGCGTGAACGTATTTGACTTCAAGAAATTGATGCGATGGTTGAATAATGTTGTCAGTGCTCTACCAATAGCAAAACATTTAACTCAGGTATGAGGTTTCAAAAAGGCTCATTTCTTCAAAGGTATTTATAGTAGATGAAGTTTAACAAGATGCAAGACTAATTGAATTATATTGATGGAGCATTTCCAAAATTTATTTCCCCCCTATTTCATTTAAATAATCAAAAAAATATTTCACAATTCTTCAAATTCATATTAAAATTTAACAATATTTAGTATTTATATCACTAAATATGAATGTGAATATTTAATATTCTTTTCAGGTTGCAGTTGTCCAATACTCATCAAATCCAAAAACAGAATTTTATCTTAACCAATATTATAAATTGGACGATTTGAAAAAGGCTATCAGCAAAATCAAGTATATGAGAGGAGGAACTGCAACTGGAAGAGGTTCAGTCCTAATAATAATAATACAAATACATCCTATATTAAAAATAAAACTCGGCCAATATTTTTATTCTTGATCCAAATACGCATTTCCCTTCAAGTATGCTGTATGGGGCGGTAAAAATAGTATCAAGGGAGTAAATAGTATCATCAAAAGTACTGTAGTATTAGTACAGTAGCATGTTATTTCATAGGTTTTATTATAATTGAGCATTGTTGAAATTCTCTTAAAATTCAGCTGACTTTTCTTTACCTTTTTAATTAACAGTGTTATAACATAAATAACATGAGAATTTATATACTTATGAATTAATTAGACTTGGTTGCTGGGTATTCAACTTTAAATTTACAAAGAGAACAAATTCATCAGTTTAACATTGTAATTTTGTTTTATATATCTGTAATTCTTAGATTTTGATTACTGTGACATCTATAAATTCATTATGCATATTTTCAGCGATTAAATTTGTAAATGAAGAAATGTTTCAAAGTGTGAGGGGTATGAGACCAGATGCAAAACACGTTGCTGTGATAATAACAGATGGTAAATCACAGGATGATGTAGTTGGACCAGCAGAAAAAGCCAAAGCAAAAGGTTTTTTATTTCACTTATTTCGTGTGTTACATTTTAAAGTAATTCAAGAGCCAGTAAGACTTTTGCATCACTTAGCATAGTTATCTTCACTCTTGGTACAGCATTCTTGCATTATATGCATACGGATCCACCGGCGCAAAACCATAGAAGACAAAAAAGCACTTAGTCTCATAGAAACCCAATCGATAGCCATCAATAGCCATCAATAATCTCACACTTGACCAAGGAATGCATATAAACAACATGATATTTAGTTTTGCTTTACCTCCTCTCAACGTGATTAGTAAATTCATGAGCAATTCTATGTAAATTACCGTAATAAAATTGCCAGGAATTACCATCTTTACAATTGGTGTTGGAGAATCTGTTGTTGAGGAATTAGAAAATATTTCTTCCAATCCTGATGATCAATATATGTATTCTGTTGATTCATACAATGACCTTATCAGTATTCAGGGACAAATACAAAAGAAACTATTTGCATTTCCAAATCAAGGTAGGTTGATTCAAATATACTCCGCAATTTTGTTTTATTTACTGATCACTGGCAATTATGCCTGACTTAGCATCGCACATGCACCTATATTCTAATATATACATTTGGAGTTGAATTTGTTGGCAATACAGGTTAAAAATTTGATTTCAAATCTCATGCCCACCACCTCACTCATAGTGTAATGAGTGATAAAAAGTCCTTCCAAAATATAGAAGTTCTTCACTTAGTTGTACATGCTTGTGCGAACTTTGTTGGGAGTGACGGACATATAAAAATATCATATAAAAAATCATCTGAAAACCTCAAGATTCAAACCATTTCTCACAAATTCGAAAATGGTTCTAAAACAATGTATTGTACTTCAGTCGTTGAAGATTTTTTAGCAATTTTTATCAATCACAAGGATTATCATATATTTAATAATAATGTTCTCCAAATCAGGATCAACTTTTACAACTCAACAGTGTGAAGCAGGCTTATCTGCTGGCTTTATCAATGACCAACCAATCTTAGGGCTACCTGGCTTACAGAATTGGAGTGGAGGAATAGCAATATATTCTAAAGATGCTAATTATATGATGAAAATGAGTTTGTTAGAATTGTTCAATATAAGTAATAATAATTCAGGTATTTATGACTTATGTTCATTTTGTGTCATATGCACAGTGAGAATATTGCTTAATTTTTTTTTTGTCAACTTTATTGGAAAACGAGCACTCATAAAAATGTGAGTGTAAAAGCGGAGAGTTATAATTTCATTTGACAGTTCAGGAAATCAAGAATATATGGCTGGTATAAGTATAAGTTTATACTTACTACAGTTGAGAAAATCTCGAATATATGGCTATATTCAGTACCTTTTTTACTTGAAATTATTCTTACAAAAAGTTTAAAGCCTACAACATATGTGATTTTTTTAATTTTTGAATAGAAGTAATGATAAACCAGGATACTCTTCTTTCAGTTGAACATGACGGGCAGAATTTTTGTGTTTTACAAAATGAAGATCTACATTCTGCAACTGATGAATTTTCAGGATCAGGATATTTTCCTGAAATTAACACTCACCTGCTCGAAAATGTCACCTTGAATAAATATGAAGAAGAAGAAGATATAGAACAATTAGTATTCGATACATCGAACAAAATCATCTCAAAATCATTGTCTCATTCATATCTTGGGTTTGCAGTATTTCTAATAATTTGAATGTAGTTGTTTTGCATTTATTTTGTCTTTTTTCATTACCAATATGATATTATCGAAGAAAGAAACCATTTGTTTAATATCAACCCTTAAATTTAGGGACAAAAATGGCGAATATCAGTTTCATGTTTTCAATAAAAAATTTTAAGGATATAAAGTCATGATGAAGTGTATTACAAACTTTAACAGTAGCAGGATGTTTATAACACAATCAGTACATGAAGATGAATTGAAAATGAATATTTTGCATTCAGGTATTCTATTAGTATTGGCTCATACAGTTTCCCAGGTGCTCATGAGATTGCAGTTGGAGCACCAAGATTTTTGAATAGAGGAAGTGTGTTCATTATCAATTTTCAACAGATTGATAGTAAGTTATGAATTTCTTTGAATAATTACAAATCTTCTATAGTATTTTATGCTTTGATTTAATCAGCAGGTCCTGATCCTTAACAAATTATTCACTTTAAATTACAGATCAGACTAAAATTGTTGAGAAGTTTTACGGAGATCAAGTCGGAAGCTACTTTGGATATTCAGTATGTATGACTGACATGAATTCTGATGGACAGGATGAAGTTTTAATTGGAGCACCATTGATGATGAGAAAATATGAGGATATGGGACAAGTTGTAGTATATGTTTCAAGTGAGTTTATTTTTTGTTAAGTTAAGTGGGAGATAACAAGTCAAAAGTAAAGACACAAGCAAAGTTTAAATTTTATGGCCCAGTCATCTCAAACATTCACAATTTTTGGATCTGTAAAGCTATTTTCTAAATCATTCAGATAGAAATCAAACAACTCGTTCATCAAGAATTCTATTACATGGATCATCTGAAAAAGGTGCAAGATTTGGTTTTGCAATTGCTGCTGCTAATGATCTTAATCAAGATGGATATTATGATGTTGTCATTGGAGCACCCTCTAATTATGATGGTGATGGTATGAAACAATAGCAACAGCTAATCAAGTCTGATCTAGTACATCACCATTCTTCCTGATGTTAGCATTTTATGGGTGTTGCTGGACATGATTTTCTCATGTCTATCCAATGCGAGAGGAAAGTTGATAATACTGTTCAATCATATTGAAATCCACAGTATTTTATCTTATTACCAATCCATGCCGACTGTGGGAATGGTTATTTAATTATTTGTTTCAGATGCATGGACTTAAAGAAAGCCATAACAAATCCTACAATGGCAGGGAGGATTTAGATTTGCTAACCTGTAGGGAGTATCTAACTAGGGGTGCAATGACAAGCGTGTTTCATATACTTAGCATGATCAATCAACCTTCAAGGTTGAATCATAAAATAGAAATTAGCAGAATAAACGAGACAAGCCATCTGCCATAAGAAGATATTCCTAATGCTTGACTGACTAAGCTACAGAGAGTTCACATTTTAGGAGCTATCTACATTTACAATGGTGGAGAAAATTTGTCCGAACTGTTGAAAAATCCATCTCAAATTTTGAAAGCTTCAACAATGATTACAAAACTCGTTTATTTTGGGTTTTCCTTACATGCAAAAGTGGACATTGACGGAAATGGACATCCAGGTTAGAAGTTTTATATTTCTTTGTTTGCTCTGTGATGACACCTAATCTTTATGTGAATGATGTATAAATAAAAAATCTCTCATTTTCAGATGTAGCTGTTGGGGCACCAGGAAGCAGCAAAGTCTTAGTCATATTATCTAAACCAGTTATTCATGTAACAGCAAAATTGATTGCAATACCCAAATTAATAAATCTTTCATCTCCTTATGGCAATGGCTTATGTGATACTAACTCCAATGGTGTACCAAACTTTTGTACAGTAATACAAATATGCTTCATGGTAACTGGAAAAAATATTCCAAAAAATATAGGTAAGTGTGCTCTAATATTGTTTCACTGTCATATCTTCAGTGCAGGGGTGGGCAACTTCTCTAGTCGGCGGGCCAGATGTGGGAAAATGGAGTCCTTGGTGGGCCGGATTATTACATGAATAGTATTCAATATCTTAATCACATATTTATTCGCTATTTAGAATCTAAATATAACTGATAACAGTAGTGGGGAATGTTCACAACGCTCTCTGCTTTGACCTTATATTTTTCGTTTAACAAGTGTGCTAACGCAATTGTTTGTTCACATTGTTTATTTCACCAGCTCGCACTGACAGTGCGGTGCGAGCAGAGCGATCAGCAACTTTCAGGAATGATGCGTCGGACCACATTACAGAGTGTGGTTGGATACAGTCAGCGGGCTGGTCACAATCTCGTCGCGGGCCGCACCCGACCCGCGGGCCTTATGCTGCCCACCCCTGCTTTAGTGTCTGACTCTTGAAAGGACTTGCATTCTTATCTACCTTATTTATTGTGTATTTAATAATTAAATATGGCTTTCCAAAAGCACTGTCAATGAATCTAATATAATAAATATTGTCAGAGTAGTAATTTGCCAAAACTCAGCTAAATATTATACTATGAAAATAGATTTGAATTATGCATTATCTGTTGATACTTACAAATTTGATGGCAATTGTGGAATTCATTTTCTTAAACCTCAGAATAAACTTATTGCTGAAACTGGGAGTACAACATGTATCAATGAAACTTTGATGTTGACAGTGAGTTCATTGCTATCATATTAATTTAAAAATTTGTCATCATTACACGAACCATATGTTTCTCATTAATCTTGTTCTTTTCTCTCAAAATCATCCATTGGAAGTCTTAAAGTAGGTCTTAATAACATTGCCAACTAGATAGTGCCAATCTTATCTGATGTGTTACATAAAAAAAAATGTTAACATTTTTTTTAAAATGCAATTTTGCGGCATTTGCAGTAAGACATCGTTTCATATATTCTTGAACTATTTACTGAACACCTGACGTTTCCTGGCTTGCTATCAATAATCCTTTCACCATATGAACCAAACAAGATAGATGAAAATGCGCGCTTATATGGCACGAGTGAGCGTCGTATTACCTAATTATACAAAATAAAATTTGTGCCCATCCCCCAACAATTTCGCGCTGCCTACGCTCTTGACTACCTGTTCTACAAAATTGACTATGAAAGATGTTTTGAACTAGCTGATATTTACTGACTAAAAACAGCGTGGGGAGGTTAATAAATGCTTGGAATATGGAAACCATATTTATACAAACACGATTTTGAATTATATTTGATGGTTCTGAAACGTAAATGATGGTTCGTAAACGTAACGTAAAAAATGTTCTAAACGTGCAGTAAATATGGGTTGAATATATATGACAATAACTAGCATCATGTTTTATTTTCAACAGGAACACATTTTGCCTGATCTTGCCTCTGACATTATAATTAAAATGAACTATAGTATGGCGTACACAAGTTCAAATAAAAGCATGTCACCAATGCTGAATATTTATGATGAAAATCCTGTACAGACAAAGGTTTGTAGCAGATTAAAGTTGTTTATTACCGTATTCCAACATCCATATTTTGTAATTATCTTTTGATTTTTATACAGATATAACACTGTCTTAATATTTTCAAGGTGGTTTTCATCAAGGATTGTATAAATAAGGAGCGTTTCTCGAATTTAAAAATTGGATGCTTCATAGAGGATTCGGCAATACTTAATCACAACATTGAATCTGTCAGTATTAATAACAAGCGCATGATTAATTTACATGTGAACGTCACAAATATTAAAGAAAAAGCATATGAAGTGAAAGTTGAAATCAAATATAATTCAAGCCTTTACTTCAGTAAGATGTCATTTCCACAGGTACATTGGTTTATAGGTTTGTAACTTTTTACCTGTATTTCAGTGAGCTAACAAAAATCTAATGTGTCAGGTTTTTTATCTGATAAATTATACTGTTGATTAAAATAACATGCAGAATCAGAAATTTATATAAATAAATTTAAACATTTTTTTCTATCTCCAGAGTACGAACTGTTTAGTGATAGAGCACAATGAAGATGAACATGGCAGATATATAGAACATGGACATTACAATATATCAAACAAAACTTTATTTAAGACACTGCGGTTAAAATACATCAACAAAATTTTCCACAGAGCTGTGACGTGTTTGGCAAAATTACAGGTACAACTTATTGAGATGAGAACACAGATCTTTAGTGAAAACCTTAGTTTTCTGAGTAACTTCCCTTTGCTGGATAATAAGATAATAATGATGTTGGATTGTGTCGTCTTTATTGTATTTCATGTATATTCAATATTAGTGATAAAAAACTTTTTGCAATTATTTTCCTGTAGTATGAGTATATAGTATTTAATAAATTTCTAAATGACAATAGAGCAGGATAGCTAAACAACAGAATAAAATGTCTTACAGCCTTTTCAAAATTACTGTATTTCTTTTTTGAATATAATGTGCAAAATTTTCATTTGTTTCCTTCACTCGTTTTTTTTCATGTATAATTCAATCAATAATAATATTGATCACATCACGCTTCAAAACGTAATGATTCTCCTACTAATTTGTTTTTTCTTCAATCAAAATTTGTGTGCTGCAGTTTTATTATGAAACTGCTATAAAATTTTACTGCAAAAACTTGTTTATTCTCAGCAATATGAAAACAAGAAACATTTGACCTACAATAGAGAGACATTTGAACATAAAAGCTTAGAATATATACGTAAAATGGATGTTTTAGATGGAATAATATTATCTATACAATTTAATTGGAAAACAGAATACAACTTTCTAGTTAATATTTAATTTAGGATTATTTACATTGCTTTCAGTTTGGAATTGTTGAAAATTCAGAATTCCATAGAGGATTACTCAAAATAAGTGCAGCAGTAACATCTTCTAGTTCAGAGTTGAATTATTTTGACAACAAATGTAATAATTCATTTTATTTGAACTTTTCTGGTCATGTATCACTCGAAAGGTAGGTGAATTTTATATTATATTTTCACTTTTTTAAATTCCCCAATTGAATTTTATTCGAAAAATGAATGTAATATTATTTAAAATTCATAATAATACTATAATGTTGTCTTCAATAATTTTTTCAATATAACTTCATGTTTCTATTTTTTCATACCACAATTATTAAATTTTTTTCCGCATTTTTTCTGCAGTGACTACAGTGATGATCAGTATATTTCAAAGAACACTGTGAAAAATACATCTCTGTCAAATATGAAGGAAATTTCATTTGACAACACGTATTACCTCATCAACCAAGGCTATGTTACAATACCAAAATCACAAATAGAGGTATTCATTATTGAAGGGTGACCTCAATAATATTGAGTGCTTGGAAAGTTGATTTACATTATCCACAGATTATATAGCTTATTTAATAAATTATTTTCTATTCCTCAGATTCTGTGGCCATATAATCTGCCAAGTATACAAGGTGTCCTAAATTTATTGAATGTGAGATGTATTCCCTTGCATAAATGCCAAGTAAGTGTTGTGTGTAAGTGCATAAAATGTTTTCAATAATACTGCATTTTCTAGTGTATTTTCCTATATTGTAAGGTTATATAATTAAAGCCGCTGTCATCTGTCAACCTCGTTTGAAGGAAAATCGCAACCTATAATACTTTTATTTAATATAGTGTGGAAATCAACAACTTAATTCAACTATCATGAATCTGAGAACAAATATAATGTCAAATTTCCAAGGAAAATGGATGAAGTGCAATGAAGGTTCAGTTTATTATATGAAATATAAAAAATAGTTTTGTTTCGAAACTCTTATCTATTCGCCTACATATATATACTTGAAGGAGTAAAGGTTTCATGGCATAAAACACATCTAAGATTTTGATCTGAAATCGTCATCTCACTTGTATCTTATATTCAAAAGCTACTTTATCTGCTATGAATAATCTTGATATCGATTAAAAAGACAGTCTTTGTCTTTGAACAAGCATCTTTGGCTGCACCAAGTTTTTGTTATAGAATTTGAACACACTAACCCCTTCGTTTTACTTTTTCCACATGCAACAAATGTTTAATAATGTTGGCTAGTTCTGGCCTATGTATCAGTGTGCTAAGAGTATTAAATAATTGAGAATGAATCATGTTGTTTTCTTGTTTTTCAGACAACATCATATGTAACAGACAAAAATGTACAGTATTCAGTTTTAAACCAGAAGAAAATATACAGATAAATTTACATTTTAGATACTCATGGAGCAAAACAATTAAGGTTTGTTTTATTAACAAGATCATATTATTTTGCCAAGTCATAAAAATTCTTTTGCTTTTTTTTTAGTTGAAAACATGGAGAACATACATCACAACAGAACTAAGGTATTCATCTGAAGAATCTCCTTTTATTGATTTGGAACCAGAAGTTTTAAAACGTGAGGTGGGCAATTTCAACTTTTAAAATACATTTTTTTATGAAGCATATTACCATATAAATTGTTGTTCAGAAAAATAAAACCTTTCAAATTTTGCATAACTCAAAACTTTTTCAAAAATGTCATTTCCCAATTTTACCACACTTGTTCCACTGTATATATACAAATGTGCTGTGAGGCGACCATATGCAGAACAAGTGTCGGATATCGCAATTTTAGGACACCTTAACTTGAACCAACTGATTGCCAACCTTTTTAATAAATTACATTACATTTTCGCTCTAATGAAGATCTATCACAGTTGTTTATTACCCTATATTCGATCTATTCCTTCATGCCAAAGCCCAAGTTGACTAATAATAAAGAAAAAAAAATAGATTGCTCGTATTTAAAATCAATATCAAACATGTTCTTGTTTTAAAATTGTGATTATGAACTTTTGTCGTCATGTTTAAAATCAATATCAAACATGTTCTAAAAGTTTAAAAATTGTGATTATAGACCATAGGTTCTGCTCCGTACGGAGCCCCAGGTCTCCGCGAGAGGAACCTAGGGGCTCCGCGAGCTATTCGATTACTTGTCAAAATATGATCTTGGCTATTCTGTAACTGTTCAAAGAAGCAATAACACCATTAATAAAATCTGACAACAGTATAGCGTCGAAATATCGCAACGAGACGTAATTCAAATATTACATTATCTATAAGTAGAAGCGCAGCCAGGATTTTTAAAAGAGAGAGAGGAGGGTTCAAAATTGGAATTAAAAATCCCCTGGCACCACTACTCGCTATTAGGCCACTCGATAAAAAAAAACTTGTTCAGTGGATAACGAGTTTCCATCCATGGCCGATGCGAGCATTCAAAATGTCGTGTCATAATAATTTAATTGTGTTTCTCGTTACTTGCCTATGAGTCGAGATTACAATTACGATTATCAAAATGGGAAATACTATTACTATATTCTAAAATAATATAAAATAAGTGCTAAACTGCCAACTATAAATAGATTGGAATCCTATTTTTGCGATCTTGGGATTCATCAAATTTGAGTTGTTCTCTCAGCGGTGTTAAAATCTCAAAGAGTACAATTTACAATTGCGCAATCCCTGACCGATGCCTGCATGTTAAAATGCCTTGTTTATTGGCTTCATTGTGTTCAATGTAACCTGTGGGTGCGTGGACTTACGACAATATAAAATCATTACTGCCCAAAATTACCATGCCAATCCGCGGACATCAAGCGAGAAACAACAAAGTCAAGTGAACAAAAAAACGAAGGATTGAAATGTATTTTGTTCGCAATAACAAATTGATTAATAATCTTCACAATCACCTTATATATTGTCACATATCGAAAAAAGTCGCATTTTAACAAAATGCAATCGCGCATGTTAGGAGCGACTTGCTTAGTCTTCCAAAAATATCAAAAGTGAGGTGGTTCGACCTCATTTCGAGTTTATTAATGTGTTTGTCAAGTTTTCAATTTTACAGACCTAATATATATAATTTATCTGTGAAATGCAGATTAAAAAGTTTTAGCATTTAAATTAGGTAAAGTAATTTTAACTTAATCGGAAATATTTATCAGCAAATGATATGTGTTTTTACTTTTTTGTCTGCGTTATTTTCAAAATTTATTTGTGGGGCTCCATGAAGAATAGTCAACATTTTCAAGGGCTCCGCAACATCAAAAGTTTGAGAATCCCTGTTATAGACTATTCTCATACTACAGGCCTGACCCCGAAACTTTTCTCCTGAATACCACGTCTCTATCCAATTTATTCCACGTTGAATGGAATTTGCTAGTAATCATAAAATCACTCTTTCACGTGGTTTCAAAACTGTAAGAAACAGACAGATGTTGTCTTCTGGTGTATATGCACAAGAAAACCTATATTTCTAAGGCGCTGGATCTCGTAATGGAAAATGCATCTGTCTTCATTGGTTTATGAGAATGTCTTAAATGTTATGATAATTCTAATAATTGGTTGAATATGTTTTTAATGTTCTCTATAAAATCAATCCATTTTGCTCAGATTTCAACTACACTGATCAATAATTATAACTTGTCCGATGACGTTCCAATTTGGTGGCCTTCGCAGATACTTTTCATCGGCATTGGTGTTGCCGTTGGTATTGTAATATTGACTTTGTTGATAATAATTTTTTATAAGGTAAGTTAAATCAATATTCACTTGATAACCTGAAAATTTAGTTCACTTAGCCTGTACAGTTCAATCCCAATAAGTTTGCAACATTTTCTGGATGTGAGATTATGCACTGAAATTGGCGTCTGTCTGTAATATGAAATTCATGTTTGTTCACGGAATAGCTTACACCCATTTTAAATCAATCACCTTATAGTTCAAGTTCGAGTTGAAATACTAAAACTTCTTAAGATTATCAGAATAAACATATTTTTAAGTTAAACAAACTATACTTAAACTGAAATAAGGACATTCTGCTTGAAACTTACTCAATTAATACAAAAGATATTTTTAGTTTTACCACTAATTTACGAATTTGTTTGTTATCTCAATTTAATGATGTCCTGAACTATCTTGGCTGCGAGCAAAATAATCATGAATGTGTTTTCAATATTACCCGCACATGTTCAAACGACTGCTCGTGTTTAAAAGGATATTTCTATGTATAATTTTAAAAACTCTAGACCGGATTTTTTGAAAGCAAATACAAACAGAAAAAAGAGGAGACAATGGAGTGGAGAGATTTTGATAAGTACTCCAACCAAGCAATCGATAGAATACAGCATCAAACAAACTGTGAAAATGAGAAAGAAAATGTTAGGCATAAGTTATCAACATTTCAGAGATCAAATGCACCAAATACTTCTATATTTTAGAGTTTTTTGACGCATTCTTTTACTTGTGATTTCTCAATAAATATGCCACACTCGATATTTCACGAAAGTGGGCAAGTTGTGAAAGTTAGAGACAACACACATGACTTCATCTAGCTAAAAGCTGCAAATCTGAACATTTCTCGCGTGCGACTTTTTATTTGAAAGCTCTAAGTGAAATTAACATAGCATTCTGGGTGATAAAAGATCGTCGAACCATGTTTTTACCGAAACAAGCTTTTGATTTTTTCTTGGTTTGCCGCAACGGGATCTCAGCACCGTCGTGCTTCACAAACATGATAGTCGGCCTACAAGGAATAGCTATAGTGATCAGTCTTATCCACCTCAACGTTTGGGCGGGAAATCAGTCATGATTTCCTAGGCATGTTGGAGAATCAAGTCAACAAATTAGCGATAAAAAAGATTGAAAAGTGCGAAATAGTTTTAAATTTTTAATTGACGTTAGTATACTCGAAACAAATATCTGTGGGTACAAACGTTCATGGATGCAAATGTTTATTGGCTTAAATATCTATGAAATGAAATGGCCATGGATGCAAATATCTGTAGGCAGTGATGAGCTGGAAAAATCGTAACAACCGGAACGCACCTAATTCGCAAAAATCTAATATATTTACAACAAGACGCGGACAGAATGTTTTGACTGTCCTAAGATAGAGGCGAAGAACTGCAATGAAATATGGAGAGATTATCTGAAATATGTATGTGTAGAATTACAAGAATATTTATAGCAATTCAATACAGACGTTATATTTAGAAAGGTATGTGATGAATTTCCATGGGATCAAAGGTCGGGGAAATATCTATTGCACGTTAATTTTGTACTAATTATTTGCGCGATTTGATGTAAGAAGAATTACGAATTATAATGTAACAAAACATAGTTCAACCAGAGAAACTAGACTTTTTGTACCATAATTTTATTTTAACAACAGGAACGCAAATGCAATAAAATGTCCAACAACCGGAACGCCGTTCCGGTACGTCCGGGCAATGACATTTAATGTCATTGGTCCGGGCTACAGCTCACCACTGTCTGTAGGTGCAACGACCATGGACCTTTTTCCGAGCAGCGACTTCCTTGTTTACTTCGGGACATTGGCCAATCAGCAAGATGAAAAAAGTGACGTAACAATGCTCCCTTTTCGCATCCGCTCAAACATTTTTCTCAGACAGATTTTCACAGGCGTATTCTTACCACTTCATGACAGCTCTTGCCACGAACGAACCGCGGCAGCTCTTGCCATGGTTTTATAGCGCTATTCAGTAATCAGTATTAATGGTATATTCACAAATTAATGTACCAGACTTTAATTGATCATGCGGAATTATATCTACTTAAACCCTAACCCTAAATCCATCAAAACTGTATCCATAAGCAAAACGTTCCAACTTACCCAATATTTGTCACCATAAGGGACAGTCCTGTCTTTACGGCCCACCTGCCGTGGTTACGGCAGCAAAATTTTACCTGCCATTGGTTTTCAATTTGCTGCCGCGGTAACGTCATTGGTTTGTGGCAGCTAAAAAGTCAGTCGCCATAGGTTTGGCCTTAGCGGCCATGGTATGTAAATACCGCCATGGTATAGCGGCAGCTGCAGACGCCACAGAATACCTAAAACTGCACTTTGATTTTCAGGCGCGGTCGTAAACATTACCTCGTTTTCGCGTTTTTGAACTCTATTCGTTAGTTTTCAGTTGTGTTTTGGAAATTTAAATATAAATCAGATAATTCATTGATCACTCTGTGTTCTTAGGAGTTTCAATTTAATTGCAGTAATAAGAAATTAGTGTTGGAATAGCTGCGATAGACTGGGCTAAAATTCTTTACCCGTACTTTTAAAAAACAAATTGTTGTATGCGTTGATTATAATGATGTTTTGAAACACATAACCCATTTTACAGGCGCAAACTCGAAAACCAACTCTTGAAATAAGCCCCGAAAATTTTGCAATGGTAGAGTATAGGAAGAATTTTTCGGTGGTCAAAGGTAGGCTTACCATACGTCCCGCTTTTGGCGGGGCAGTCCCGCTTTTCAGCGTTTTGTCCCGCCGTCCCGATAAGCCAGCCAAATGTCCCGCTTTTCCAGCATAATACACAAACATGTTCTCGTTACTGTTGTTTCTGTGTAGCGCAGCGCTAGCCTACTTACTGAGGGTGAATGCGTTCGTTTCCCACTGATGGCAGACGTATCGCATGTAAAACCAATACTAATTAGTCTAAATTGGAATTATTTGTACCGGTATCGTTAAGGTCAATTCCTTCCTATTTTTCGAACTGAACCCGATATTTTGACAGAAAATATGTGCATGAAATTTCGATAACAATATGGTCAATAAAGACAGCCGAAACAGCTTCAAATGTAGGAATGTAGGCCTATGCAGTGAAATCGGAAACTGTGAAGTTATAAAATCACAGCTAAGGGGTCGTTGTCTTTCGAGGCGTCCCGATTTGAAGTCACAAAAATATGGTAACCCTAGTCAAAGGTCCATTGGTGCCAATGTCCATGGTTACAATCAGGGCCGAATTCAGCTATAGGCAGGTGGTAACTACTGAAAATAAGACAGGTTTTATTTCAATTTACTTTCGAAAAATACCACTAGGGCTTATTTTGGGGGAATGTCTTTCTTTTTCATTTATTAAAAACATATTATCAAAGCAGAGAATCACAAATATACAAAATATGAAAACGGATATTCAATTACTTATAAATACCACGTTTTTATTTAAAACAATGTTAAACATAGATTATTCTAAAATAAACATATCATCATTCTCTGGATTGTTTTGCAAGTCACTAGATTCACATCGACTGTGTCAAAATAATTTCGCGCTATCGACTTGGTGTTATTTTAGGGGAGGACTTATTGGACACGAAGTGGACATAACGATCGTTTCAATATTATGTTGTTGTTGTTCTTGTTCTTGTTCATTGACACGTTTTTAAAAAGTCGCTTTTCTCTTCGAATACTGGACCAATTGCTTTGAAATTTTCAGTGGTTGAAGATTAATTTTTTCGCTAGAAGGCTATTACTTTTATTTATTTCAAAATTTTGGGTGAATTCTATGAAATTTGATATTTCGTCTAAAATTTTGCTGTATTATTTTTTATCCATGGTGTGGCGTACCAAAATTGATATCACCACTCAGGTTCTTTCTGCCAGCTTCTTGGACACTGAAGTTGCAATAGATGTCGATCACAAAATAATCCTCTTGCGGTTCCAACCACAGCAGAGTAACTAAGTTAACTAACTAGATTAATTATACACCTGTAAGAACTTAATACAACCAAATACTCCAATCAGAAATACAATAAACAAATAAAAACATGAAAAACACAGTACAAATACCGTAGGATACATACGTAACACAAGATACGGAATTAGTCTATGACGTCACAGTCATGAACTATTTACTTATAATGGGATACTAAAAACCGGGTAAAACATACCTAGATATACATAAGAATAACTAGTATGACACTAAAAATACAACACAAATCCTATCTTATCGACAAACACGTAATAGACATGGACATACGCATAGAAATACGGAAATCACACAGGAAATAAACTGCGAAAGTAGACTAGTTACGGAAGTGGTAAATACAAGCCAACTAGTGAACAGAGCTATGCCAAACTAGAGAAATAGTAAACCTGTACTACTAATATCATTTTACAACAAGAATTACATAGATTTACGGCATTAAACACTAAAATAATAATCTAATATACAGAGGAATATCTACACTGCCGGCAGTCTGACAAACCAGCTACAAGAGAAAGTTACACAGTTGTTCACTAGTGACTCAAGTGGTAAGAATAAATATGGGCGAACAGAATAAAACAGGGTTATAGACGTGGTCGTCTCATTACTCCCCCCTTTTTCAGGTGGGAAATTACAAAGAAATTTTCCATCTTTAAAATTGAAAAACCATAAAAATGTGAAGAAATTGTAAAGAACTGTACACTCAAACGAAATGTCTAAAGCACTATCACAGTCAAATCAAATGTAATCATCCAAATATCTAGGCCTTCGCCTAGTACGTTGGCCATTATCAAAGTTCGCATCAACTGTAACTTCTTCTGTTACAGTGTCTGGCCTTGAAGAGAAAGGTAATACATCAAAAATATCATGAGCAATCTGCTCATCATTTTCCATAATAGGTTCCACATCAGGTAAAATGTCAAATCCAGTTAAGTCAATGTCATTGTCTTCTTCATCTTCATGAAGGTAAGGTCTTAACTTGTCAACGTGTACAATTCGAGAACGTGTTCCCGAATTCTTCTGAATCCTATACAAGTGATTAGGTAAACAGTCCACAATTCGATAAGGTCCAATCCAAGGAATACTCAGCTTGCGATGCTTAGGTGGATAATAATACCACACCAATTCATCTCTCTGGAAAGTAAGTGGTTTAACACCCAGATCAAAATTTCGCTTTTGTCTGGTTGCAGCAGCATTTAGATGTTGCCTAGCATGAAGAAAAGCTTTTTCAGTTGCACAGGAAAACCATTCGACAAACTCAGTGTAACAAGGATGAGTTGATGACTCTGGTTTGCCAAACATAACATCAACAGGCATCTCGATTTCTCGTCCAAGCATTAACTTGTTCGGTGAATATCCTGTACTATCATGTACAGTGGAGCGATATGCCATACAAAGATATGGGAGATGGTCGTCCCAATCATTTCGATTCTCATTTACAAAAGCTTTCAACATCTGCTGTATGGTCCTGTTGAAACGTTCAACTTGTCCATCTGAACGAGGATGATATGGAGTTGTTCGAGTCTTTTGAATCCCGTACAATTGACACATTTCTGAAGATAATTTTGATTCAAAGTCTCTTCCTTGATCTGAGTGGAGAATTCTTGGTACCCCAAATCTCGAAAAGAATTGAGTAACCAATGCATCAGCAGTGGTGTCAGCTCGCTGATTTGGTAAAGCAAAACATTCCACCCATTTAGAGAAATAGTCCGACAAAACCAAAATGTGTTCATTTCCATTTTCAGTTACAGGCAATGGTCCAAGAAAATCAATGGCAATCCTTTCCATAGGAGCTCCAGATATAAGTTGTTTGAGATCTCCTTGCCTTCTTCCGTAAAGCATCTTTGTTGAAGCACAAGACTTGCAAAATTTGCACCATCTGAGAATGTCCCTTTTGAAACCAGGCCAATAAAATCTGCGCCTTATACTCTTGAAAGTTCGATTGGCACCAAGATGACCTGCAGTGCGCAAAGAATGGAGCTTATGGAACAAATCCTGCCTCAAATTTAATGGAACAATCAATTGGATATGCGATTCCTCCGATTTACAATCAGGAATCCAACGACGATAGACAAGTCCATTATCTACAAAAATCAAATCCCATTGTGACATCAAACGTTTGGTCACTGTTGACTCAGGCATGTATTCTTGAATGTCAGGTTTCTGAGCAGTAAGTAGTTTCCATTTCAAAACAGCAGAAATATCTGGATCTTCACTTTGCCAAGATTTAATTTGCTCATCTGTGTAGGTATCTAGCCAATTACAATCGGAACCGTCTGACGATGATTGACCGGGCTGTTTTGATTTTGCACTTACAATAACATTACTCACAGCCACATCACCATTGGTACCACAATCAGAACAATCTTCTCGCTTGCATTTGCGAACTTGGCGTGACAATCCATCAGCATTACCATGTTTCACGCCAGGTCTGTGTTCAATCTTAAAGTCATAAGCGCCAAGTGTTAATATCCATCTTGCTAACATTCCTTGAGGTTCACGAAAATTGATCAACCATTTCAGAGCAGCATGATCTGTGCGAATTCTGAACGGTCTCCCGAGAAGAAAATGACTGAAGTGACAAACAGCCCACACCACAGCTAATAGTTCTCGGTGTGTAGCACAGTATCTACGTTGAGACTTGGACATAGTCTTACTGGCATAAGAAAGTACACGTTCATTGTCGTCCTGAACTTGAGATAACACTGCACAAATCCCAAAACCACTGGCATCAGTATCCAATACAAATTCGCCGAGTGTCCTCGGAAAGCTAAGAATTGGGGCAGATGTCAGACAATGCTTCAAAGTTTCAAAAGCCTTTTGACATTCAGTACTCCATACAAAAGAAATATTCTTCCTGGTCAATCGAATAAGAGGTCCAGCAATTGTTGAATAATCTTGAACAAATTTCCGGTAGTAGTTCGCTGTGCCTAGAAAACTACGAATATCGCTGACAGAATTAGGCGTTTTCCATTCTTTGATAGCCGCAACATTTCCAGGGTCGCAACAGACACCGTCAGATGAAATAAGATAACCAAGATAAGAGGTGCTCCGACGGAAAAGTTTACATTTCGAGGGCTTCAAGCGTAAACCGGCACGGCAAAGTCTTATAAAAACTTCCCGAAGATTGGAGAGTGCCATTGAGAAATCACAACCATGAGCCAAAACATCATCAAGAAAATTGAAACACCCGTTCCACAGGAGATCACCAAGGATATTGTCCATCATCCGTTCGAATGTTGCGGGAGCATTCGTCAAACCGAAAGGCATCACTACAAAGTGAAAATGACCACGGCCTGGGATGCTGAATGCTGTCTTTTCACGGTCTGCAGGATCAACCTCCACTTGCCAATATCCGCTAGCGAGATCAAGAGTTGAGAACCATTGTGCTCCGTTTAAGGACTCAATGATATCCTCAATACGCGGCAAGGGATATGCGTCCTTGTATGTGACGTCATTAAGCAATCTAAAATCCACGCAAAATCTGGTAGAACCATCCTTTTTGGGAACTAGGACAATGGGAGAAGAATATGGGGAATCGCTGGGTTCTATGACACCCTGAGCCAGCATATTATCAACAGCTTCTTCGGCTATCTTCCTACGCTCCCACCCCATTCGACGAGGAGCCTGCCGAATCGGCTGTGGTGTGGTTGTGATGATCCTATGCTTTGCTGCTGAAGTACGGCCAAGTTCACCATCTGGTCCTACAAATACATCATGAAATTCACAAACCAAATTGACCAACTGTTCACGTTGACTCGGGGTTAGATCCTCAACGGAATTGACCATGTCATGTAGATGTTCTGGTAATTCAGAAGCTATAACCCGATTATCGGATTCGTCAACTTGAATTTGTGCTACAAGTTGAGGATGTGCAATACCAATCAAAGATCCAGCCCTGATCTTAAGTTGTCTGCCTTTCTGGTTGACTGCAAGAATTGGAACAGTGGACTTTCCAGGATCCACCACAGAAGAGATCAGCTGAACGCCATCAGCAAGGAAAGAAGAATTCAACGGTTCGACAAGAGCTGCAACGTCAGACACAATGCTTTTCGGCCATGGGCGACTAAGTCGTGCAGGGATAACAACCTTAGAATATGGCGGTATAGTAATATCTTCTCGAACAGTTACACGACAACACGGTACAGACTTTTCAGTAAACAGTTTGATTTCATGACCCTCTATCATCATGTGTCCAGATGATAAGTAAAGAACACAGTCATGTTCTCGGAGATAATCCATGCCTAAAATACCATTAGTCGTGCCTAAGTTGGCAACAATCACAGTGCGTCGTGATACAAACGAATCAATCGATAAATCAACCTCCAATGTACCCAGTGGTGATAAATCATGTCCTCCCACTGCAACAAGAGATTCTTCGAGCGGTGCTAATTGTGCTCCTTTCCCACCTATAGCCTCAAAGATGGAAATGTCGATCAGAGTAGTCATAGCACCACTATCTACAAGAAAATTGAACGGTTGATTGTTTACAAGTACCTTCGCATGCCAACTATTGTCATATTGCAAGGAACAAATATTCAGGTCTATATTCTGGTTCGTTGGTCCGTCATCAAGTAATAATTCAGCGGACACTGAGGACCTCAAGCCCGCTGAGTGTCGTTTAAATTTGCGGTCGAAGAGGAAGCAGCTGTTGCAGGATCAGCGGGATTCTGAAGATGTGGACAATCCCGTTTAAGATGACCAGTCTGCTTGCAATTAAAACATGCCTTGCAATCCCTGCCCCAATGACCATGTTTACCACATCGAGGACACGGGTTGCGTGGTACACCATCAAAATTGCGATTGATGTTAGCGCGTGGCTTAACATATCCTATGATCTCATCCAGTTTTGCTACAAGTCGCTCAAAACTGCTCTCGAGAAACTGAAAAAGGTCGGTTTGCTGATTAGCTGCATCACCAGTGTTACTCTGTTTCACTGCGGCAATGCGAGGTTTAGGCATGTCTCTTCTCTCAGAGTGGTTAGTATCAACAGAGTAATACAGCGTTGCAAGAGACAGTGCACTTTCAAAAGTATCAGGCTGTTGCATGGTAACATGTTTGATCATGCTTTCATCGGTTAAACCGGCGAGAAACTGCGATTTCAAAATATCATCTTGACCAGCAATATCAAGATTTGGGTAAGCAAGAATAACAAGCTCTTTCAATTTGTTACCATAATCCCGTGGCGCTTCATTTGGCTTAATCCTACGACAATGAAATGTAGTACGATATGAGCTCGCATTTCCGGCAGGTTTGAAATAATGATTAAAATGAGCCACAATATCACTATAGCTAGTACGTTTCATATCTGGTAAATCTTTCAACACATTTAGAGCTTGACCTGTCATGCAAGTAGCCAATTCTAATCCTGCAGTGTCGTCATCCCACTGATTATAACTGGTAACCAATTCAAAATGGCATAAATAACTGGGCCACGTCATGACAGTGGATCCATCGAAATACATTGGCTTTTTGGCATTTCTCGCCATCATCGTAGCATTAGCTGTGCTATTGAGAACACTACGGCTAACATTGGCATTTGAGACACTACTAGCGCTCACTGGAGGAGCTGATTGTGTAGCCACTGTAACCATTTTCGGCCTAGTACTAAGTTGCCTTCTGACATTTGTGCCCTCATTACCATTATCATTCAAAAAAGGAATTGTAGGTGCAAGGTTACTCACATGACCATTCTCCAAAAATTTCACTTCTAATGTCTGTGAGAACGCGTTCCGCTTCACTTCTGGCTGTCCATCTTCTGATCCAAAATCAGAAATTTCATCATGCTTGAGAACAGGCGCTGCTTTTGGAACAACCGTTGCGGGTGTTGAAGTGATCAAGCTGACATCTGGGACATGTGACATGGGCTGCGTTTCTTCAGAATCAGCAACTTTTCCTGTTTTAACCACGCCAGAAATATCTTGCAGCATGTTGTAAACATGTTCAAAAGATGAGCCAATTTTCGCATTCTGGAGTTCAACTGATTCTAGTTGACTTCCAATCTGTTGCACACGACTGTCTATCAGTTGCAAACGGCTGTCAGTCTCCTCTTGCTTTTCCTCTGACTCCCTCAATTTCGCCTTCAATACCTGTATTTGCAGATGCAAAAGTTCATTCTCCTCTTTGGCTTCCTTTGGTGCCGGTACAATCTTTCTTCTCTTAACCATTTTTTCAAAATATCAGGCAACCGCAATTGAAAAAAAATTCGGCAACCTCAAATGTCCAAATATTATCCGTCACAGACTAGCCTACCTAATCGGCTTAGTCTTAATAGTCCCTGTGTCAAATAATATATCCTGGCGTGTGCTCGCCAAAAATTCGTATATGTGGCGTACCAAAATTGATATCACCACTCAGGTTCTTTCTGCCAGCTTCTTGGACACTGAAGTTGCAATAGATGTCGATCACAAAATAATCTTCTTGCGGTTCCAACCACAGCAGAGTAAGAAGAGTAGAAGTTAACTAACTAGATTAATTATACACCTGTAAGAACTTAATACAACCAAATACTCCAATCAGAAATACAATAAACAAATAAAAACATGAAAAACACAGTACAAATACCGTAGGATACATACGTAACACAAGATACGGAATTAGTCTATGACGTCACAGTCATGAACTATTTACTTATAATGGGATACCAAAAACCGGGTAAAACATACCTAGATATACATAAGAATAACTAGTATGACACTAAAAATACAACACAAATCCTATCTTATCGACAAACACGTAATAGACATGGAAATACGCATAGAAATACGGAAATCACACAGGAAATAAACTGCGAAAGTAGACTAGTTACGGAAGTGGTAAATACAAGCCAACTAGTGAACAGAGCTATGTCAAACTAGAGAAATAGTAAACCTGTACTACTAATATCATTTTACAACAAGAATTACATAGATTTACGGCATTGAACACTATAATAATAATCTAATATATAGAGGAATATCTACACTGCCGGCAGTCTGACAAACCAGCTACAAGAGAAAGTTACACAGTTGTTCACTAGTGACTCAAGTGGTAAGAATAAATATGAGCGAACAGAATAAAACAGGGTTATAGACGTGGTCGTCTCACATGGGAACACGGATTTTAGTCAGTGTCATGACTGGCTGTACGTTTTGATTCTGCAAAATTCTTGCTACTGGAAATTCAGAACTTTTTTGAGGGTACCGGTAGCGTCAAAGGTACGGGTAAGGACTGATTCGCTCTGGTCTGACGTGTCCATATATTTGTGCGTAGCTCTCTTGTATTAAAATCATTTTTAAAATTCAGGCCAGTTCTTCTTTCCGGGCTAGGTCTTATTTCCGGAAAAAGACGATAGGGCTTTTTGAACTATCTGTCATTTTCAACGACTGGGTCTTTTTCAATTCATTCGTTTTCAAATTTAATGCGTCTTTCAGAATTTAACAGGTTTAAAATGCTTTAAAACTAAATTAGTTTTTTTTTTTTATAAACACGTTACCTATGGACCTTTCCCCGACCTTTGACCCCCGAAAAATTCTTCCTATACTTTACCATTGCAAAATTTTCAGGGATATTTTAAGAGTGCTCTTGCGAGTTGGCGCCTGTAAAATGGGGTATGTGTTTCAAACCATCATTATGATTCATCGCATACAACAATCTGTGTTTTAAAAGTACCGGTAAAGAATTTCATGCTAGTCTATCACAGCTATTTCTACACTAATTTTTATTACTGCAATTAAATTTAAACTCCTAGGAAGACAGAGTGATCATTGAATTATCTGATTTTTATTTCAGTTTCCGAAACACAACTGAAAACTAACGAATAGAGTTCAAAAACGCGAAAACGAGGTAATGTTTACAACCACGTTTGAAAATCTGTCTGAGTGAGAAAAGTGTCTGAGCGGATGCGTAAAGGGGGCATTGTTACGTCATTTTTTGTATCTTGCTGATTGGCCAATGTCACGAAGTAAACAAGGAAGTCGCTGCTCGGGGAAAGGTCCATTCTTGTTTCAAACAAAACAAAATTCTTTCAAATTTGAAAAACTATGCCATTCAACTGGCAATAAATTAACATTTGAATTGATAATTACACTGTTTTTATCATTACGCTAATTTACGTCGCCTTTATGCTTTGATAGAGGTAAGAAAATAATACTAAATACATTAATTTATCTACAGGAAAATTATATATATGCTATATCTTTTACTATCCAAGGGTCTTTTTTTATTGGGAACCTGATGATCTTAAGGACTGGAATGATACATTTC
The DNA here is from genome assembly GCF_964204865.1 of Styela clava. Classification (NCBI taxonomy): domain Eukaryota; kingdom Metazoa; phylum Chordata; class Ascidiacea; order Stolidobranchia; family Styelidae; genus Styela; species Styela clava. The sequence continues at coordinate 12,206,772 of NC_135260.1, read as the reverse complement.
ATGCTCATGTTAGGACCCGTATGGATGTTTTCCCAACCTTTGACCCCCGGACAGTTTTTCCCAGACCCAAAGCGTATATATAATACCAAACCCATGGTAAACTATGCTTTACCGTTGCAAAAAATTTTGTGCCCATTTATTAAGAGTGATTTCGCGAGTTGGCGCCTATAAACTGGTTCAGCCTATACTGCTATATCCTATATATATGTTTGTTTCAAACTATCATTTTGATTCAAAACATTCATACAGTTCATGTTCATGTACGTTTATATTACAGTAAAATATTTTTAGTTCTGTTAGTGCGGTCTGACCAGAGCCGTTATATGATGGCTCTGGTCTGAAGTGACGACTGGCGGTACCGGAGTCTCATGTAGTTTCAAACAGCTATTTCTTTCGTTTTCTCGTCGCAACGATCAAAATTGGAGAGAGATCAATGACGTTAGTGTTTAGTCGGGTGACCGTACATTTGAACCCACGTACATTTAAAAGGGGGCTCCCGAAGTATGCGAACCAAGATGGCGGACATCGGAATGTAATATGTGTACTAGGTTAGGGTTAGGCCATAATTTTAGGTATAAATACTACGGGAGGCTCTTGGCTAGTCTTCGAACTGATAATAGGACTAAAATAAGGAAAATTGGAAAAAAATTATCGCCTAACCCTAACCTGTTACCCATGTTACGTTCCGATGTCCGCCATCTTGGTTCGCATACTTCGGGAGCACCTTTAAAAGTATATATTTACGTTTGAACCCATCTGTATATGGGGGGGGGGGGTTCAATCTATATGCGGGTGCTAAAACCCATGGGTTAGGGTTTCCGGTAGTATGCGTTCAAATACCCGTAAAACAAAAAAAAATTCCATGAGTACAGTACGCAGGTGCAATTGTCGTGGGTTCAAATGTAATGGAACCGTTTAGTAGTCAGTTCTTTATTGTCGGGGCGATGCCAAGCTCTATGACGTGATTGTGATGTCGTAGTGACGTAATTTTTGGCGTAGTCAGATGGGGGTTAGGATTGACATATCAAAAAGTTGTTATGCTACGCCCACTAGAAGTATGTTGAGTACGAAACTACACGAGACCCCGCTACCATCTCGCAGTCTCAGTATCTTGTGTTTATACGGTATTGCAGTATTGTTTTCATTATGTACTGTCAGACTGTTGTACCGTATGTTGCCTATTATTCTATTGGGGGCAAATGGGCATGGTAAAGTTCATGTAGATTGTAGTCTATCTGTTATTTATTTGCATTTATCAATCATTTTATCGCCTACCAGCCTATGGTTTTTTGCTTATTATGGTGTCGAAATAAACTTAAATAACTGCCATGGATCCCTAAACAAGTAGGCTACCGTACCGGTATTGTAACTGGGCATGAGCTGCGTGAGTTTGTACACCGTGGGATGCCATATGATTAAGCCAAGCCGTCTGAGCATCTTTATTCTCCATTGCGGAAGATATGAAAATCTCATCCCAAGAGCCAAACTTCTTTGTTCCGATTACAGCTCCTTCTTTATGTTTTCCTGTCTTTGTGCTGTTGTGCCTACTTTCTGACTTTGTTTATGTTCTGGTGTTGTCTTTATTATCTTGTTCTGTGCTTTTGTATTATATGTATTTTGGTCAATTCCTGTTAGATCACCGATTAACAAACTTTACACAAATCGTTTTGACTCTGGCATTGGCAATTTTTTCCATAATCCAGGTAAGAGTGTAAACTTTGGTAAGATGTCTGAAAAACGCAAGTTTGCTGTCAATAAGTCGATACGAAAGGGGAAAAAAGCAAAATATTGTGGTGGTGGGGGATATTCAAAACTTGAGGCAGGAATGAAAGGAGTTCTCATATCACATGATCGTAATAAAGAGAAGTTTTGCAGACTCGATTCTTTTAGATTGCTGAATCATTTCGCGGACAAGTATTTTGGACCTGAAAAGTTGAACAAGGAGAGTGAAAATGGTAAATCAAAATTTGAATAAGTAACAAAATATGAATATAAACTTGGCTTTTAGTAAGTTTTACAATGTTGTAGAAATATGCTATAGTTTTTATACTACATTCAATCTGGCAATTGTATTGTTACTTGCATGCCCATGTATCTGAGCGGTAATTTAATTCTAATACCTTATTATGTGTCATATATTGTTATCAAAACTTGAAGAAAACCTAGTTCTAGAATTGTAGTGTTTGTTTATGAAATTGTTTCATTTAGCAGATGATGGTGCTGAAAGCAAATCGGAAGATGAAGATATTGCCAGCATTTTATCTAATGAAGTGAATGAGATTAAATCCATTGCTAAAGGAAACTCTTCGGAACAAAGGCGTTTTACAGCAGTCAAAAGTGGATGTAATAACCTGATTTTTATTCGATTTCATAAAGATATTAGTCCTGGACCTTTTCTGAGTAGAGTTGTGAAAACAATTCATCAAAACGATAACAACGCTGACAACAGTTTACCTGCAATAAGGAACGTATTGAGGATGCATCCAATAGACTTTTCCTGTTCTGCATATCTTGAAAGTATGTGTAAGAATATCCCTACCTTCCTAGAAAATAAGTTTAAGGATGAAAGTTTCCAAGATGTTATGAAAAAAGAATTTACTATTGAGTATAAGTGTCGAAATAATAGTCACTTATCTCGCAAGGAAGTTCTTGATGGACTTTATGAAAAAATGCGGGATTCGGAATGTGGTTGGAAATATAACTGCAGATCTCAAACAGTGTCAGTTATTATTGACGTTCTGAAGACTGTATGTTTGGTTTCTGTTGTAAAAAATTATTATTTTTACAAAAAGTATAATATTAGGGAACTACTGTGTTCTAATGTGATATCAAAAATTCACGGAAAAGAAGAACCTACTACTTCTGTGGAATCCAGTGTAACTGCTGATGATATAAGTCATAAAGCGAATGGGGATGGAAACAAGAAATGTATGTCGATCAAAAATGACCTTGTCGAATTAGTTGGGCAAAATGATTTAATTGTAAAAAATCCATCATGTGCTGTTCATGAAGAAGAAAAAGTTGAATCAGAAATTGAAAAATCTAACTTGCAGCCAAGTGTAGAACAAGTCAATATTACTAATGAAAATAACAAACTCCCACAATGACCTATTCGACATTTGAAACATTTTTTTATTTTTGAAATAATATTGCTCAGATAACTGTTTCAATTTTTTGTGGTCAATGCAAGCGCTGGCAGAAAAAGGCTAGGTCGAATGGGAGTACTTGGAATCTTGATTAACTTTGCGAAAATTTTCGATTTGCTTTGTCTTAAACATATTTCATGTATTACCATTAATTAATACTTATCCTTTACCTACCACTGTAGTTTGTTGAGTTTATTTCACTTACAAATACTTTCTTTTGTGAGAAATTGCTCTCAAAACAGAAGCAATGTTTATAATATACTTTGCTTATCATTACAGTACAGATCATGATGAGAGAATAAGTCTTGTTTTAACTTCTCTTTTTGATCCAGTTCTTTTACTTCTGAATATTTATATGCTTATGAATTTAATTCTGTAATGTCGAAAGATGGATGAATGGAAAGTTTTGTGTAGTGATGATGAAAATGCTGGGAACAATGAATTTTATGAACCTTCTGATCCATCCGTTATGATCAATCTTTATGAAGCTATACTGAAAGGGGAGATTCCTAGATTTGATGCTTCTATTTATAACAGAGCAAAACCAGATTCTGAAACTTCGGTAAGTTGAGTATGTGTAACCAGGTTAATGTTGAATTTTTTAGTTATCCCTAGTATATTGTATTTAAAAATATTGATGAGACTGTATTCACCTTACTATAAAATTGTTTTCATCCGACACCGACAACAACGGAAAGCATGGACCAATCAAATTTGTCTTATTTATCCTGGGGCGAGGAAAGCTGATAGTGTGGCTTAATCATATGGCAAACCACAGACTTTTTTCCAGTTATCAGTCCATGTTGGCTGGGGAATGGTTAGCCAGTTATATTTCAAATGAAAAAATTGTTCAAATTTTGTTTTAAAAGTTATCTTATGCAATAAAATATTATTCAGGACTACATATATTCACTTTGCAGAGCATTGTATTTCATATCATTGTATGCAAAGCTGCGGAGTCCGAAGTGTTTTCACTGGAGTCAACGCCGGTGTTGTATTTTCTAACTAGTAACTACCAAGGGTCAGGATGGCTATTACCGATTTTCAATGATAATAAAATAAGTCAAACTCAAAATTATGCACAAAATTACCAAACGTTCTTAACATCTGTTGAAAAGCCTTGCAAACGCAAAAGTTTTTGATATCGAAATTTGATTTTCTTCCGAGTTGAGAGCTACAGTCAAATTCTAAATTTTTACAACCCAGAGTCGAGCCTAAAATTCATTTTAACCCAGAGTCTGGAGTCGACCGTACATTTTCTCCTCCTACTGAAGGTTGATGATTACGTCCTACTGCCAAAGCGGTATGAATGTGTTTGCCATCAGTCCAACACACAGTGTGAGAGGATTGATGGATTGCTCGCTGTTGCAGGATGGTTTATGTAACAGCTAATCACCCATTAAAGTCCATGCATCTGATACAGGTGAACTTCTCTACCTGTCTTGGACTGGCAAGTGGATAAGAGGCGATGGTGTAATATATGATCAGATCGTTTCACCGGAATTCCTCTCCAAGATGAATATATGATCCTATTTCTACTTATGTCATTTTTCATCAGTAAACACTGATTCATCCTTTTTGTTTTAACAGCAATCAGCAAAATTGTCTCCTGAAACTACTGAAACATTGGAAAAAACTCCAGAAAAAGTACCATCTGAGGTAACTGAGTTTGACTTTGATACTCAACCTGAAGATAATGTTAAGAAATTTACACCACGACGTACTCCCAACCGACCTGTTACCAAAAAAGTTGGTAAAATGTCCAATGTGTTTTCTGACATCATGAAATATAAGAAAATGGATGAAAAACAATGTAAGGGAGAAAGGGAACCACAAGCTAACTGAAGACCCATTGCTTGCATGGATTTTCTAATGAGATCTAACACTAGGAAAAAACACATGGAATGCGACGAAGTCCCATTGCTGGTTCCAAAGCCAGGGCTGGAACCATACACAAGAGGACACACAGACTGGCTTTTTTGCTTGCTTCCTTTTAAATATTGTGTTGCAGGAGTAACAATGTTTGCAACACTATCTCGTGCACCGGTTCTCAACCAGTGGGCCACAAATCTCTTAAAAATTGTTGGACTTATTAATAAATTAGCCAAATTTGATTGTATTAGAAATGAACGATAATTCAGGTTTTTTTTTTTTTTGCTATCAAATATTAATTTCCATTTTAATTATTAAAGTGGGAGTGTTTATCTTTGCAGAAAGAATTATTTGATTTTCTTGCAATTGAAAGTTAATGGGCCACAGAATTTTTTTGTGCAACGAAAGTGGGCCAAGGAAGAAAAAAGGTTGAGAACCACTGATCTAGTGTAAACCAATAACAAAGATTGAAAATATCGTCAATTTGAAGACTTCATCTTTTTTTTGTTTTTCAGAAATTCATTTCTATATTTATTGAAAATAAAGAAATATTCAGTAGTTTTATTAATTAGTGGATTTTTATCATTGGCTCATTTCTATACATGAAAATCATCAAGTACGTTGTCAGGAGATATTTTACGATAATTCATTAATAAAAGGGTTTCATTGAAGACCAAAACGAATTTACCAGTATCAAATACCCCTCAAGATTTCGGAAGAAATATCAGATCTAGTGAGATTATTGATCGTTTTGTTGTGATTTAGTTCTTGTTTATTTTCTTCTTAGTATTTTTCTTGCTATGAAAAAATCACTTCTCTCATTATGAGTCCTAAACTAGTTAACTACTGGACCAATAGCTTTTAGGTTTTCAGTGTTTAATGATTGTATTTTTCGCTAGCAGGCTATTACTTTTATTTATTTTAAAAAGTCCGTAATTAATTAGAATTTTATGTAACTGCAATAATATTAGCAATTCTGTCAGTAAGATTAACATTATAACAAAATCTGGGCAAATATATAGTCAGACGATTTTATGGTGCGGTAAATCTATTTACAATCTCCCACCTACATCATTCTAAGATTGGAGAGGCAAACAGGAGTCACTGCATCTCCTTAATGCGAAGTTTTATACAGACCTTGACAAGTCCGCGAATATTGTGCGATTAAACAAAACATACTTCTAAACCACTATAACTAATGAAACCAAATTTAAAGTTATGAATCAAACAAACACATGGCAGCATCTTTTTCAAAATCTCATTCTAACTAGACAGCACGCCATTTTTTCACCGATGCCCATAACATGAAAACTGCCGATATTCCAATAATGTGTGTACAATGTTCTTGAGTGAACGGGATAAAATATTTGTCTGCAAACAGTATTTACAGTGAACATTATTCAAAGTAGCCTATAGCAATACCAATGCTGAAAATACGCAATATAAATGTACAGTACAAATAGAAAAAGAAATAGCATTCCAAGGCGAAGGGAGTCGTGAAAAAAATATAGTTATCGAGCATCGACAGCCTTCGGAATAACGGGGGTGCTGAGTGCAAAGAGGGCTGGATTTATCATTATGCAAAGTAGACTGCAGCCTTGGGAGTCCCAGCCCTTAGGGGTCCCAACATATACCGTGTTTCCCCGAAGGTAAGACCTAGCATGAATTTATTTTAAAAATGATTTTAACATAAGCCCTTCCCTCAAAATAAGACCTAGTCAATAGCACGATTTTTTTTTTGATTTAGTCGATCTTGGATCTCTCCTACACGTTTTAAATGATTGATAATCTATGTATTGCTGTTATTTTGAACGTGCCATGGATATCGGTTTTCATATTCTGTATGTTTGAAAATCTCGTAATTCTCAACTTTATAATTTTGTTTTTGATAAATGAAAATATAAGACATCCCTCGAAAATAAGCCATAGTGTTGTTTTTCGGAAGACAATTGTCTTATTTCCGGGGAAACACGGTAGTTTAAAACAGGTATTTTAATGGCTTGTTCCAGCATATAACCGGCTAGAAAAAAATTTTTGCTCAATTTCTTAATCAGGTTAAAAATTCTTGTTCCAAATATTTTCCGTGTAATGAGTTAAAAAATAAAAATACGGTCGAATTAATCTAAATTTGAAAAACTCTACTTCTCTATTTATGACGCCATTGTTAAACAGGCGAATCAAGAATGGCATGACCTGGCCCTAGGCCCTCTCATCGTCTAATTCCGGACCCTCCATTAACCGCGAAATTTTGGAAACAACTTAGAATCTAGATAGGTGATGTAAGCTAATGCCGAATGGATTCCGTCACATCGCTATATACAGGAATTCCATACTGTCCTCAAATTTCGGGATTTGTTCTTATTTTTTTAGGACTAATGTCTTACAAAAATAAATGTGTCCCTATGAAATTGTTACAGCAAGTGTTTGTGTTGATAATTATAATCAAATGAGCGGTACTTGTTAAAAACCAACGAACCGCTGGTGGGTCGCGAAGTATATCCAAATGTTACAAACCATTTTTCGATTAGATCGGGTAATTGTGGCATCATCATTACGTAACAATTATGAAACAATGTAACAATTAGAATTATGCGTTGTGTTTTGTTAATAATTTCAGTACGTCCCTACATGTTGGAAACTGTAGGTAGGCTAATGGGCAGATTAGTAATTTGTTGAATTCGTGTAGACCAGCGTTTCCCAAACTTTTTCGGCCACGGAACACTTGCACTTTTTATCTCGCCTCGCGGAACACCAAAAAATGAAAGAATAAAATTGATAAAGAAAAAACGATGTAATGTAGCGGTTCCCAATGAGTTCGCCGTGGCGAGTTTTCAAATGCGCCGCGAAAACTAGCAGAATTACGTTAAACATACTTAAAATATTATTGAATAATTTACATATTGCTTTTATTAAAAATGTTTTATTGTTTCTTAATTTAAATGGTGTGTATATGGATCAATAAATTCATTTTACCATTCTATGACGTTTACTTTCCATTACGTAGTGTTTGCATCTAATGTTCCGTCTAATGGAGATTAGAAGTACTTGCTGCAATTTCGCGCAGCTGCAGTTTATTCATCTACTGAATATAGAGTTTAGAAAAAATGAGTATTTTCTCAGCATTTCAAAGTAAAACCAGGCAGATATGGAGGAAAAAGAGTTGACCTTTTGCCTTTATTCTTTAGACCTACTCGTTTGCCTATAGCAAGACAAAAAAGGTTGCTGTAAACTTGATAATCAACTTAATTCTTTCATTCATGACTTTTTCGCTTACAGCAAACAAATTATTTTTGTATTGAAATGAAGTATTTACGATGTCAATAGCATATATATATATATATATACTGAAAATGATGACCTATTGATGACGTATTAACAGTTTTTTCTCTTTTCCGATCATAAATGTTTTCTATATATACTTGTTCACACAGCGAGCAAAATCCGCTTCTTCAGATTTTTTTATTGATATTGAAAAGAAAACGTGAAAGCGTAAACCATTTCTATAAAACGCTAAATATACTCAAAGTTGAAGATATAATAAAATTTGAAGTATTATCATTAAAGTATGATTTTCATAACAATTCCTTGTCAAATTGCTCCGACGACATACTAACTAAAATTGCTTCCAATCGAAAAAGTAGTTCCAATTTGTTAAATACCTTTCATGAGTAAATCTGTGATCCAGCATGCCCCATGTCAGGATGGTCCAAACTCAGGCCCGCGGGCCACATGTGGCCCGCCGCTTCATTATCTGGGGCCCGCGACGCACAGGGAGATAAACAAAAATTCGCATTTGGTGCTGTTTCGTTATAAAAATAACCAGAAAAAAATCTTTAGACATATTGTTAGATCATAAATGCCACTGAATTGACTAGTGTAAAGTTGAAATGATGTTAGCTAGTCTAAATTGTTAACTGGCTTTTAATCTTTTTTCCGGCAATATACCGGTATGCTAACAAAATTGTTCTCCCAGAAAACTAAAAATCGAATCAGTAATCTAGTAGCCTAGATCGGCTATGCATGATAACTAAATATTAATGTTATTGACGAAAAATATAATTCCTGTCGGGCGTTTTCTTGCAACCAGTCTAAACAGTACTACTAAACAATGCTACCTATATGGCAGATAATTTAGTAATTCCCCTCCTGCATCTCAAATTTGGTGAAATTCGGTGATCAATCAATCCGCAGATATTTTGTAAACATGAGTTTGAAAAGAAAGCTGGCCAATTGAGACAGATTTTTGACTGGATATGAGAGGGAAAATACATCAATGCTTTCTTGATATGACTGCAAGTTGTGTCGATGACAATTTAGAACGGCATTTGCGCCTTATGACACTTTCTCCGGTATGGAGAGTTCGAAATCTTGTACTAAATGTAGATATAGTTGATTTTTACAGTTTTTTGGTGGTTTTTGCAGTTTTTAGCTTGATAAATAACGAATAATATTGATCAATGCGTTTCGGATATAAGAGGGAAAATACACCAATGCTTTCTTGATATGACTGCAAGTTGTGTCGATGACAATTTAAAACGGCATTTGCGCCTTATGACACTTTCTCCGGTATGGAGAGTTCGAAATCTTGTACTAAATGTAGATATAGTTGATTTTTACAGTTTTTTGGTGGTTTTTGCAGTTTTTAGCTTGATAAATGACGAATAATATTGATCAATGCGTTTCGTTAATAATAGTGTTTGTTTTGTATTGCACTGTTTACATATTCTTGGAACTATTGCGGCCCGCGAAAACTACAAAAAAAAATAGTGTGGCCCGCGAAGCCCACAACCTTGGACCACCCTGTCCTATGTTATACTGGGCCCAAGCTGTGGAATTCTCTCCCCATGAATTTGAAGACATTGAAATCCAAAAAATCATTTAAAAAAAGTCAAGTTCTACTTGGTATCCAAATATTAAAAGTTATTATGTCAGAAACACACTGATACATATTTTTCGTTTTTAATTGGCTACAACTTCAAAAGAAAGACCATGGCATAAGTTGGGACACTCCTCACTTGCACATACTTATCATTTTCATGAGAATATCGAACAGCCATAATATTGTTATTGTCTCTGAGATTGATAATTTATTTTTGAACAAGCAATTATTAAGCTCTCTTTATCTTCATCTGTTTTGCATTCTATAGTTGGCTATTTGTTTTGTTCTATAGCATGCATAGTATAAGATTTTTCCTCATATGGCTATTCACATTCTGACATCTGCATGCGCATGTTTCCTTTTTCAATGCTTTGTGTCTGATATTCCACATGGTTCCATTACATTTGAACCCACGTACATTTGAACCCATGACAACTGCACCTGTATGCTATTGCACCTATGGATTTTTTTTTGTTTCACGGATAGTTAAACCCATACTAACCCTAACCCATGGGTTTTAGCACCCGCATATAGATTGAACCCGTGGATATACGCATGGGTTCAAATGTACATGGATTCAAATGTACGGTCACCATTCCACATGCATGATCTTTGTTTTCTAAATTAGTGGTGTGATTCTTTGTGAGGGTTGTAGACGGTACAGTATAACTCCTGTACCTCATTGAATATTGTACTCGCAGATATATTTTTCGTTTTTTAGGACGCCATGATGATCAATTTAAAAGCTAGCTAATTCAACATAAAAGGTGTATATATAATGTATACATCAACGAAACTTGCAGACTGATGAATCATCCGTGATGAATTTGAACTGACCGCAGTGATCAACAACCTCTATGACTTTAGAAACCTTACTTGAACCTTTGATATCCTATATATTTCCGTAACCAATTTTCTTACCACTGTATCATACCGCCCTAATTAATTTTAATTATAATTACCGGTACTTTTATTGATTAATAATACGTTAATTTGGTTAATTTTGGCTTCTGTCTGGTGAGTGTAGCAGGTCTAGCCCACCTCTTCATGCATCCAACTCGGCAATTCTGATTTGGCAATTTGGCATTAGGTGACTCCAATTATAATCAGCTTGACGATATCTTTTAAGAAATATTTTTCCTATCCACAGTACACAACTCTTTTTGACTAATTCGTATCCAATTATGTCTCGCTTTCTTGTTTCTTCACTCCCGACCTTATCATGTCTCGATGATTGTATGTTTGTGTGTGTGCGTGCGGTAATTAGTTTTAATACTTTTGGGTGAGCGAATACGACAATACGTGCTACTTCTTTTATCAATACCTCCCCACCTAAAATATGTTCGCTTTAAACCTTGCTCGAGGTTTCGTTTGCTTTCTCGACACTATGATCAGTTTTATTTATTTTGTTTGTATCAATTACTTTGTCGTATATTGCTGATTATGGAGTCGAAATAAACTTATACTTATGTACCCAGGTCTGAGGAGAGAGAGAGAATTTATTTTTTTCGTTAAACCAGAAAACATAATGATGATACAATAACAAATAAATAATAAAACAATACATAATGAAGTTTTTGGTATATGCCTGGGTGATAACGATACAACCATATACGGCAGGGGTCGGCAACCTTTTGTCGCTAGCGAACCAAAATAATTATTGCGATTCATTGGCGGGCCGCACTTATTTTTAGAAAGTTGAAAACCGAACAGATGATACTTTTTATATTAACAATGGAGCAGTGATACATCTCTCGAATAGAATATAAATTTATTTCCTCATTGCATTGCATTTTTGGCGCCATTGAACCCTTTGCACTTAGCATCAACTTTTCTACGTTTTGTTGCCATTTGTCTGATTATAATTAAATTATAGGCTCATTGAACGAGTAATTGTGAATTTTATGCTTGCTAGATTATAATATAATTTAGTCTACACGCGTCTCACAATGAATTGTGTAAAGTAAAAAATATAATCATCAAAACAGCTGTTTTGTTCCTATAATTCAGGGAAGCGTCGCGGGCCGGATTATGTTACTCCGCAGACCGTAGGTTGCCGATCCCTGATATACGGACATCTGAGTCAGTTACCACTCAATTCAAATGCTTGAATAAATAAATTGAAACGGGTTCTGTTATAATATGAACTCTCAGTATATATATATATATATAAAACTATATATATACAGAAATAATCTGATCAGAAAAAGGATAGGGGAATTAACTGAATAAATTTTCAAAGTCATTGATTTATTTTTGTGGATGGAAGTTTGGTATTTAGGATGAATTAAATCAAACAAGACCACCAACAATGAATACCAAGAAAATAGAATTTTAGGTTGATACATTTTGCAAGTCTAGAAATATTATACGCATAACAGTATTATAAAAAAAATTTCCTTATTTTTAATTTGATTGGATGGAGATATACATAAATTTGATGGTAAGTGCACAGAACAAGCATTGGAAGGATTATTTATCAGCACGTCAAGCACAACAACATGAAATAAATTATACAGCAGTACTAATTATATATGAATCAATATTAAAGATAAACTATTTAATAAATTTTGATAGGACTCTCTAAATAAACTACAATTATCCAACATCTTTAACTTTTCGTTCAATGTGTGACGCGTAAAGTTTGGTATAAAATTGTCAAATTGGTTCATCTATTTTATAATTGCACAGTGAAAGTTATATTCATCCCACATTATACAGAACCACGTAAAAATATATGTGAATGAATTATGGAGTTCCTGCATGTGTGTTCAGAACAAGTAGGAAGATGGCTGGAAAGTTTATAATCAGACCAAAACATTCACAATGGCAATTCAACTACCACAGTGAATTAACTGATTCATTATACAGTATTACATGAAAATATATGCGAATAAAGTAGAGAGTTACAGCATGTGTGCTCAGAACAAGTAGGAAGATGGCAATTCATTTATCACAGTGAATTAAACGATTCATTACACATTACTACGATGTTTTAGTCCGGCAGATAGTTTGATTTCAGACATAAAGTTTTTTTGTTTGTGATTATTCATCTTGGGGTCATTGCTCATCATTTCTACATGGGTGTGGAGTTTGCAGCCTTGAGCAATTTTTTTACGGCTCGATATTTGTATTAGTGTTTTTCGTCAAACCTGTGCATCATAATGACGCACAACCTGAACCGTACCCTGATACAATACTATGTTCAGGTTGTGCGCAATCTTGGTGCACAAACTACGCAAGCACCAAATTTACTAGGAAATATAATCAATAACTTTCAGTTTCAGGTATTTATTGAAATATTTGTATTAGTGTTTTTTGTCAAACATGTGCACCATAATGACGCACAACCTGTACCATGACCTGTTACATGCTATGTTCAGGTTGTGCGAAATCTTGGTGCACAAACTACGCAAGCACCAAATTTATCAAATCAATAACTTTTAGGTATTTGTTGAGCCCAGCTTTGGCTCGCGACCCATATACAGTAGGCTATATGGGCATACTGTCGAAACATACGCGTAAAATAAAGAGTACTATTTCAAAATACCCGTTTTTGTTGCAATTAACAATACAAACCTGCTAATGCAGTTGCCAGTGGTTCAAGTGGATATACACCCGGTGGAGAACAGTCAATTATTTGTTAGCGAGAATTGTTATGCAGCGGGATGATCACGACGACGCAGCGGAAGATAATGGTATCACGAGAACAAGAATGAGCTACATTTTATAGTATATCCCTGGGAAAGAATGTAGTTCATTCTTATGTTCCATGCCAATGCTTTTCAAACTACCAAGGACTCAACACTTTTGCCTCTTCTCTTCTATAAAAATACATTGTTATTATATATTCGCATTTCCATCTGGTTGTTCGTGCTCCCAGATAACCGATCAGCGGCCTCCAAGGAAGACGGGGTCCCCTTTTAAGAAACCCTGTCATAAACTAAAGAGGCGACCGTGCTTCTCTTGCCTGTTGTCATGCTGTCCCTGGAATTCAGCTACAACAAAAATTTCACGAAAACGGATTTTTAAATTTCATGATTTTATTAATATTTTCAACAGTGAATGATATACGGGTAGTAAAATGCCAAGTTATTCCAACAATATGATCATGTTTTGCAATTTACAACCAATATTTTGTATGTAACTTTGTTCGACAGAGCCCCAGGAGCTCTAACTACAAGTATCAAAAATGCGAGGCCAAAAAAGTCACACTACAACATTGTCAAATGTGCTGTATTTACGATAGATAACAGGTTTACCAAAAAGAATTACATGAAAAATGGTAAAATAAAGCAATTCAGCAATATCTACTTGGTGATATGCATCTGTTGATGATTTTATGTGTTTGTTTCGGAAGAGTGGGTTATGATCTATATTCTATGTAGACAGGAGGTATTGGGGTCACAGATTAATAATTGAAAACAATAAAACATGTATAAAAACAACACTCTTTCACTTATTTGGATTATCAATTCATTAAGATTAAAGGAATCCCCACCAATTTATAAGTGGCACAAATATTGAAAGGTTATGCTACTAATTTCACTGAAATGATATTTTGATTCACATAAAAAATATAGGACTATTGAAATAAAATAATTGAGATACTGGATTATGCACAAAACAATGGAACTAACATCATGTGAGGCTTGAAAGCCGATAAAAATAAACAGCATGGTGTCAAGTAAAAGGTACGCATTTCTGATTGGAACACTCAGATATTGAATGTTCACGTTTTCATACGAATAAACTTACTTAGATTGTTGTTGCCATTCTCATGACGTGCATTAGAGTAATTTACATTGTGATGTAATAATAGAAAACAATTTATAATGACGTAACAATGTCTTTGTCAACAACGTTTTCTGATTGGACATGAGTCGATTTGGAAGACGATCCCTCTCTTAGGTTTTCACTTTTACATACAAGTGAAACTGAAATGGCGGTTAATAACTTTAGTTTGTAGGTAGCAATATTGTAGGAGTCAGGAAAAATATGAAATCAAGTCAGTGAAGAATTATCGAGGTATATCGAAGTAAACGCCATAACTGCTAGAATAACGCCAAACAAAAATGTGCTGTGAAATTTTTGTGCGGAATCTGCCGCGGAATGGAAATCTTGACGGACGCGTTTAGTCAAAATCGAACCTACTCAATTTGCGACCCAGCAGGTATGTCCCACGCCAAAAAGGATATACCGTTCCGCGCGAGACAGACTTATTTGAAATAAAAATTAGGGCAGTATATTTATTTACGTTACATCATATTTTTTGGCGTAACTTAATTTGAAGAAGTCACGGCAATTCTTTTTATATCGCATTTTTGTTTGCCGTCATTTAGGGCGCTCACTTTGCTAGAACCGAAATATAATAGGGCCCATTCCAGATTAATTGTTAGCGATAAACCAGCGCGGCTGAAAACTCGGTGAGGATAAATTAGAAAAGTAGGCTATGTGCATCTGATACGTACGAGTGGGAATGCTGTGCTGTTTATAATAATACACTGCCATGATTGGCTATAGCTGTGCCTTGTTGTCTCTTTTTCTGTGGTACGAAATTTCGCAATTCTTACTGGAATCGATATGTTATTTACTATACGCGAGCTGACGTACCCCTTTTTAATAGAGGTTACTGACTTATGGCATGTTGTTACAGACAATAAAATGTAGCTTACTAAAACACTGAAACATACAACTTCGCAAAGTGGTTCTGTGGTTGATGACAATTTTGCTATGCAAGATTGAAACAATCAAACAGAATGGCTGATGCTGAAAACTTACATAGCTCCAAACAAACGGAGCATCGTCTTACATTGAAAAAATCTAGCAATCGGAAACTAATTGAAGATATTGAAAATGTCATGTCAGGCTATGAAAATGATGAAGCTGCTGAACCGGACGCGTTTTGCAGTGGGACCATCTCTTGGTACAACAACTACCTACGATATTACACTCATGTGGTCATTTTCTTTGTTATCTGTTGTGTCTTTCTGAACTCTTATATCATTGTCTTCAATTACTCCTATTCAACATCTGGCTTTGGTGATCTTGCTGATTTGTTGTACATCATACTTATGTTTTTACGATCACGAACTGGGCATCTCATTGATGGGGTTGAAGAACGAAATCTTTTGAAAGTTCGGGAAAGATATCAGACCAGTATCGGATTTTTCCTGGATTTGATAACCATTCTTCCATTCTCATTTCTTCGATATATTTTACCTGGTGAAGAACATTGGTTTTATGTCATTGATAAGCAGAAGATCTATCTCCGACTTCACTACGTTCTGTACTACATCGGTAAGATTTACCTTATATGGCTGGATGATTATTAAAAGAAACTATATTATTTATTTATCATAAACCTGAAAAAAATTTTTTTTTATTATCACTGATCTGATTTTTATTTCCCACTGACTCAGGGTGTAGACAAGAAGAACCTGGATCAAGCACTGTTAAATTCAGGACTACGCTCTACATAACTTTATCAAGCATAGTGATTCATTTCTCAGCATTGGGATTTTATGGTATTTCATGTGCGAATGCAGGCTATGGAGAATTCAGAATAAGCATGTGTCGAGAGAATAGTTGGCTCTATCATGCCCTTTTGTGTAAGATATCCATTGATTTTGTTATACTGTAATATTAGTATGATATCAATATCACTGATTGTTACTGCTATTTTTTCTAGATAAAATCCATGAACGTTTGAATATTAACTTTATGCCAATGGAACAAGATGTTACTGATGAAGTTCGGTATTTGGCTCCTACCTATGTTATAAGTCTTTACTGGGCTGCACATTCATCTTTTTCAACTGGATTTGGTGATGTACATGCCTTTACAATCTCTGAAAAGGTAAATTTTCAGTTGCGATGGAAAAGTATAGGCTCTTTCTTCAGTACAAGTGATAATAACAATTATAAATCAATCAGTGTAATTAAAAATGGAGAATACCAACTTGGCCTTCTTAAGTCAATGTGGACAAAATCCAAAAAATATCAGTATGAATATTTTATTTTGACTTTTAACTTTCTGAACACAAAAAACTCATATCTTTCTACAGCTGTTCTCGATGTTTGCAATGTTGATTGGAATGGCTTTCTTGTATGGAATGGCTGTTTCAGGAATTACCTCCTTGCTTTTGAATGCAGATGCTCGTCGAGCTTCATTTGTTCATTATTTCGACGCTTTCCAAGGAGAATTGGTAAAACTTGGATGCTTTGTCTGTTCTGTTTTCACCCCTTTTTTGCCCGCTCAATTTTGATAAATGAAACTGGTAGATACTTTCAAAAACAGAATGAATTCTCCATTTAATTTTGTCCAGGTATCTAAGCTATTCTTCACCAGTTGAAATTAACAAAAAGGATACAAAAATGAGTAACCTATGATGAAATTCAGTCATTGTATATAAAGCTATTTTCACTTGATCCAAAGCTTGATGCTGTGCTTGTTTCATTTTAGGAAAACATGCATGTCAGAGAGCAGGTCAAAAGTGTGTGTACTGGATATTGTGACTACATATGGCATAGATTTCAGGGTCTCATGGTTCATGGAATAGGAACATTGGATATTCTGCCTGACTGTCTACATGGAACTTTCACTGAATATGCGTTTAAACCACTGCTGGACAGAGTGAGTTTTTTGTACTTGATGTCGACTATTTTTTTTTCAATTTTCTTTGTTTTCTGTTCACTGTTTTACTTCGAATATTTTATTGGCCAGGCTTGTTAGTATGCATTTATTCAAGTATTTAATTTCAAAATAATGTTAATCATTGCATTGTGTCACACACTCTATATTTGAGACTTGATATATCATTGGTTATATGACATTTACTCTAGTCTAAACATACGCACCATTTTAATTAGGCAAGCTTGTTGAAAGGAACTCAAGGCGCTTTGTGGAGAAAACTTGCCCGAGTGTCAAAGCATCGAATATATTTGAAAAATCAATATGTTCAGCGTTCTGGAGAGATTGCTGATGCAATGTGCTATGTTCACCGAGGATTAGTTCAGGTTTGTTTCTAACTGAAGTAATATGAAGTTCAAAACTAATATCTGACTGGCGTCTATTCTATATCACTAGATAGATCACAAAAATATTTTTTGTTAATAGATTTTAGACCAGTCAGAAAAAAATGTTATTGATACTATATCAGAAGGTGAATGCTTTGGAGAAGCATTTTTACTTTTTGATTTGCCCCGTTTGAACACAATCAAATGCCTGACAGATTGTGAGTTATTGTGGCTGGACACACATGCATTTGCTGAAGTCATCGTGGAGTATCCAGAAGGTGAATTTTATTTAATGAATTTTTCTGACACCTTGGTATGGACCTTTGTAACTAGGAAAATTTTCACTCTGACGAGTTCAGAGGCAGAAGTTTCTGATAGGCAACCGAAAAAACAAAATTTTTGTTAAGTATTATTTATCAGATGTTGCACATGATGTGTTTTCAGTTGCAGATACGCTTCAAATATCAGTAGATTCCCAAATCAAGACAAAAACGAGAATATCGGTTGGAAACCGAAGACTTATCGATCGATAGTTAGGGGATCCCCCAAAACAGAAACTGCAGTTTCGATTCATCCGCTCTTGTAACTCGCGCACTGCGCATCGCACACACACACTCGGCGGGTTTCAAAATTCTCTCGCTTTACAAAAATCTAGATCACTATATCAATAATTGATTGATAACTCGCTAATTATACGACATAATTCGCCCAAAATCAATAGGCTACTGGTCCGAGATAAGATGAATGCACATGCAAAATCTGGAGCAGATTCAATCTCGCTTTCGTGAGATATCGCGTGCATCTAACAGACAGACATACATACAGACAGACATACATACAGACAGACATACATACAGACAAATACCTATCAATATACTTACCGATCTTAAGATCGATAAGTAATAATAGTTGATACACTATAATTGTCTGTTATTGATGTTAATGTACTCTCAAACATAAATGCTCTAGTCTTATTTGCTAGGCCATCCTTTGTAGTCGATGCAATGGGCAATAAAATATAGGATTATAAGGAGTTAGTTTATTTGCTTGCATTTTTACTTTGATAATACAGATTTGCCATAGACAACTTTTTGCTAGTTCGTTGATAGCTAAATTTGTTGAAATTTTCAGCTTCCGATCAAATTAAAGATGCTATCAGAGAAAGATGTATTGCGTCTAAATGGCCATTGGATATCCCATCAATATCAGATTCTGTCGCTTTGGAAAGGTGAGTCTTTGCGGGATAATTATATGCGGGAGGACTGATATTGATTAATATAAAAATGCTGTGCTACTTTGTATTGTAGTATATTAGTGATTTTATTATATTACGACACATTCAGATGACGAAGCATACATTTTTCTTTTACAGAATTATGCAAGGTCATAGAAAAAGTATAGTGGAAGATTTAGAAGGATCAATACGAAGAAAATCTTACCAATTTGAAAAGTCAGCTTCTGAAGATGTTTCTGGAGCTGTAAGAATGACTGAAGTTGCAAATATAGAGTATGATGGAATTGGTCTATCTCGTGTCACTTTTCGTGGTCACCAAAGAGGTATTCAAAGATTGTATGCTTTATCGTTCTATCAATTGTATTTATTTATTTAAGACATTTGGAATGCCCATGTAGAATGACAGATAATACCTCAACAAACAATAATTTTTTATAAACAAGGACAGGTAAATAATGTGTAACATTAATACAAGCTATTGACAGACTAACTACATACAATTAAAGAATATAAAACAACGAAATATGCCGATTAGTTACACAGGAGACTTTATTTACGCATTTGTAACTTTATATGAATATAGCTCGAAAACAATTCTGAGATTCATCTTCTGCAAAGTTGTGCAACTCAATTACTAGTATTATTGTGAATGTTATTAGCTATATTGTGATTAATTCAATTCATAAGTGTGTACCTTTAGGTGAATATTTCCCTGCTACAGATGAAAATGATGATTCAAACAAGGTTTGCTATTAAATGTATATCAATTTTATGCTTTTAAATAATAAAATCATATGCACAATGCACATACTTGAATGTAATTTTCAATATGAATTAAATTATACAAACCATCTTTTAGATATTTGTGTAGGCCATTCTAATTTTATTTATTGATTTACCAGTGCACTGATAGAAAGCATTGTTAGTAAAAATGCACTTGATAAAATATTACAAGCAATCCTATTGAAGTCAAATAATTATTGTCTTGTTGGCTCTATCATTGTAAAACATATTGTAGGATGACTAAATTATGTGTGTTATAAAAAAACAATTGATTACAGTTTCATGTAAGATGAGGGGATTGTACGATTTTTGAAAGTCGTAGAAGGGGTTATTTCAGAAAGATTTTGAAACACTGCTCTAAAAGTTTGGGATTTGCAGCAAAATTTCTATATCATGTTTACTTCTCTGATAAATTTTGATTTGTAAATGTTCAGTTCTCATTTACTTTTACAGTTGTATGCCTGCCAAGGGTAAGTAAATTATGAAACGAATATTCGCATGGGTTTCATCCATTGTTAGTTTAACACAAGCAAACTTGCATGAGAAACAATTTAACATAGCGGTTTCATTTCAGTTGTTACTCTTGGATCTTATCTGATAAAAATTATCTAATAATTTGTTATTCAATTTTTCAAATTTATTTCAGATGACTTTATTTCAAAGAATTGAGAAAGCAACGATATGCCATACAAATGGAAAATTTTATCGGTTCTGGGAAAAATATATTACAGCGCTGTCTCTCTTTGCATTTTTGTTTCAATCAACCATGTTTTGTATGCACATGATAATAAAGAGGGGTAAAGACTTTTTTATGCTCTTGATTATTCTTATGCCAATGCAAGATAGTAAGTAGGGTTTAAACTTCATTGTGTGGTTTGCTCCATTACAGTACTGTGCTTATGTATTGTTTTTCTTATGTCAGTGCTTTGTAGTACTTCAACAAAGAGTACAGTATGAAAATGAAATCAATATAAATTCAATATGAGATTATCCAATAGCTAATAATGCAAAAGTGTAATTGTCGATCTTTAATCAACACATTCTAGTTTCACGATGTATGTGGTTTATATCAAGGAGGCATTTTCATATAGTTTAGAAATTATACTTACCGTAACTGCCAATATGGACTTGCATTGGTATGAATCCTAATTGTCATTCACATATCAAATCTGCATGATATGTGAAGCTATTCATCACATGTTGACATTTCGAAGCAAAGTATCACAAGCATTACCTAAAATCTCGGGTTCATTATACATACAAATTTTATGCCTCAATCTTCAACATTTGATGATAGGATGTTTCATATTTATCCTAGCAAGGGAAATGCGATAATCATATAATGAACTATGCTGCTCATCCAGATTCGATACATGAATTGCTATTTTGCCTGTTTATTGTTTCAGATACATGTATTTCGATGGTGTGGGTCATACTTTAATTCTATACTGTTCATATTTTGCTGTAATGATTTGTGTCAAAGCGCTGAGAGTTTACACTAGCTTATATTAACTTGAAGTATATTTCCTTCTTCAGTTCTAACAATATTTTTTGACGAAAACAAGATTACTGATTACTTTTGTGATTTTATCCCATGTCTCATTTTTTTTCTTTTTTTGTGCAGTGAATCCTTGTGGTGGAACATGCCTTGATACTCTGCCAGTACTGGATGTTGCTGTAGATATGGAAGATGATAAAAGTATGATTGAATCTCTCAAAGTCTGTGATACTGAATCCAACGTGAATGGGACTATTGGATGCATTCTGGGAGTCGGTGGACTGTTATCTGAAAAGATTACAGGCAATCTCACTACAGGATATGTGTAAGAATATCAATAGTTTGTTGTTGGAACCTTGCTGTCATTGCTCAAAAGTAAAGCTTTTCAAGTGTGAATTTAATTTATAGATTTTGGGTCAGTATAAATCAAGACATGCATAATTTTACATCCTTCAATTCACTATATTAAAATGTTGTTTTGTTTTCAGAGTCGATATACCTTGGACATGGGATGTAACTATTTTTGGCTTGAATGTGGAAACTGTTAATGGTTGGATACATATTATCATTTCTTATTTGATAATTGATATTTCATTTTGGTTGAATATTTTCATCAGTATGAGGGCTGTTATCCCAACTACCACAGGTAAAATGCAGTAAGATTAATAATATTTGGTCTTTAGAAGTTATATTAAAATAATATTAGTCATGTTGGAAATGGTGCACCGGATTATGAGTATATCCTAGGGGAACAGGGTTTTGGAGCACTGTTATATTCATTTGTAGCATATTTGTATAGACCTGTTGGTAAGGTTGGGATATTAGAAGCGTACTTCTGCTGCATACTGATTGCGTTTTGTTACTGTAAATACTGGGAATATGGAAAGAAATGGAAAATATTGCGAAATATACAATTAAAAGAATGTTATACCTTTTGCATAAACAATCTGACATTTTTAACTAAAAATAAAACTGAAGAAAAAAACCTAATTTTTGGATCTGTAATCGCAACGCACTGTTGAACCAGATGGGCATGACCCAATTCTAGCATTTTTGTCCCTGAATGCATGAACTTGTGCTTTCATAAATACAACATTAACCAGATGGTATTCAAAATCAAAAGCAAATGTATCATTTTTTCCTTGCAGTTTTTGTCAGCAATTGAAAATGAGTTCTGATTTGACTTCTGGTTCATGTGGTGATCAATTTTAGCTTTTTTCAAATTGCACAATGTTTTATTTATTTGTAATGAGGTTTTTAAATTGTTTTATCTGGTGGCTCTACATTGGTGTTTTCTTTCTTTTGTAGGAGAAGTTACAAGCTTCCGTGGCATTGGAAAATACTACTTCACATTTAAAAAGTTCGGCATCGACTTGTTATATGTGTTTCCTTTTGAAATTCTTTCCCCAACGTTCTCAAAATTTAGGATGCGGAACAGAGCCGGAAAACATGCTTGGTGGCTGCTACTGCGAAATAACAGACTCTTTTCAATATTCCGTTACTTCCCCAGAAATTTCGGCAAATGGAAGCGGAGTCTTACTGCCAATATTGTGCGAATCAAGCTGACATATGTCATCCTTATTTGTTTTTGTATTGTACATACCATAGCAGTTTGGCTTCCTTGGTCAAGATGCAGTTACATGAATCAGGAATGGAGGTGAGAAGCAGTTACATTCATTTGAGTCACGTTTTCATGTTATAGGTTAGTTCAGTTATATAGGCTAAACCAGTGGTTCTCAAACTTCTTCGCATTTTGGCGTCCTCCAAAAATATGATCAAGTTGGCAACTCCCTGTGAAAAACGTCTTAATACCATTCAATAATACACCTTTTGGCGATGCGCTCTATTTAAACGAACAAACACACAACTCAGTCAGTGAAGTCACATTTAATATGATGAGTGTATGAGTGTACTTGCGATTGTCATGTTATTGTGAGTTGTGAGAGCTGCATGCTTTCCCCCTTTCAACATTTACTCGAGATCGATATTTTGCCCGTATTATGGTCATGGTCTTCACATAAATACGAAGTCGCCAAAGGGATGAGAGTGCGCAATGCTTTTTTTGGATAATTGCGAGGCCCTAGCAAAATTGAAACGACGCACTTGGGCGTCGCGACGCCCACTTTGTGAACCACGGGGCTAAACCATGGATCATTGGGTAATGGAAAAATATTTTTAAGAACTAAATTGATTAGAAATATTTGTAGTACAACTTTAAATTAATATTGTAACTAGTCATATCCTTTATTTGTTTATTGGGTCTAGCGCAATTTCACAAGATGCTCATTGTTTGTGAGCAGTACTCCATTATTAATGTAAACAATTTAGGATGATACTTAAATATAAAGCGTAAAAAAAATAAGTTATCAGCATATCAATGTTTATTTATCATCATCTCAAAAGTTTTTTGTAATATTTGTGATTGCCAATGTTTGAAAAAGTGATTTATTATGACCATCTGTTTATCATTCTTGAAATACAAAAACATTTATACAAACCTCCTCGCTTAAAGTTTTCGAAATTTGAGTATTTTAGTTATTCAAGTATTCAGAAAAGCATTGTCCTGGTCATCTGAGAAACCCCCAAAATATATGTATAGGCAGTAGAAGTAAGATCGGGCCCAAAAATCCCAGTTCGACCCGACCCGGGCCTGCGGTTATTAAACTCGACCCAAGCCCGGCTAATTAAATGGATTTGCAGGCCCGACCTGACCCGTGCCCGTGGGTATAAAAGCTCGACCCGAGCCCGACTAATTGACTGGATTTGCAGGCCTGTCCTGGGCCCGTGGGTATTAAAACCCGACCCGAGCCCGACTAATTAACTGGATTTGCAGGCCCGACCCTGACTAATTACCGGATTTGAAGGCCCGACCCGAGCCCGAAGCAAACAAAATTTCATATTTTCTTTAGGAGTTCTTCGAATTGTCATTGCAAGAGTTTAGTACAGTATAGGGGAAAGTGGGAAATGTTGGGACACATTTTTTCTTTTGTATTTTGTGAGCTCTATGATCTGCACATTCATTTAACAATGCGGGGCTAATGGATAGAAGGGTAACTGCAGTTTTACTGGGAAACTAAGAAATTCCCTAGCGACACACATATTACCATCAAAAAGCTTTAAAGAACGTGTGTCAAATGTCCTATTAGAAATTGCTGTGATAGACTAGGCTAAAATTCTTTACCGGTACTTTTATAAAACAGATTGTTGTATGCGCTGAATTATAATGATGGTTTAAAATAAATACCCCATTTTACTCGAAACCACTCTTAAAATAAAATATGCCCTGAAAATTTTGCAATGGTAAAGTATAGGAAGAATATTTAAGGTCGGGGGAAGGTTCATTACAGCTTCATCTCTGTTTTATTCAAAATATTTCTTTTATAACAAGTATTCCTTAGCTTAGTATCCACACATAGTTTTAGTATATATTTTTTATAAACATATATTTATTTTAAAAATGTCAGCGGTAGAGAAGCCCGACCCGAACGTAACGATTGACATTTCAGGCTCGACCCGAACGTAACGATTGACATTTCAGGCTCGACCCGAACGTAATGATTGACAATTCAGGCCCGACCCGAACGCAATGATTGACATTTCCAGCCGAAATTGCGGGTCGGGCTCAGGTTTCAGATATTAGCTCTAATAGGCAGCAGCGTCTTTAGCAGTTGGTCCATTTGCTCACTTTGTCATGAAAGCCATACCTGGGAATTGTAGGTTGTGATGTTCGAAAGGTTTTTAATGCATACACTTAGGGCAGCGGTTCCCAAACTTGTTGTTCATGCGGCTCCAAATCATCAGGAAAAAAACTCACGACGCACTGACACTATGGAAAAATTGCTCCCTTTAAATAAAACACAATTTTGTGATCGTTAATGTGTACTTTATGCCTTCAAAGTTTGAAAACATGACTGTAGGCTTAAAATATAAAGACAATGTCAACTCTTCTTCCTCATCTCTGTCTAATTTTCTTGTGAAATACCGAAAAAATCACTCATGTTCGCTTAACTAGGTTCAGCAGATAAATAACTGCTAACCTAGGAAATAAAAATATCATGCTGAAACGGGTTAATCTATTCAGCCAGCTCCCTTGGTTGGTTGGGTTCAGAAACAATGGCTTATTGGTAATTGTTTATTTAAGGTGTTTAGAAAATGTCCATGAGTCACTGTGTCAATGTAACAATTTGCATGAGAATAATGTTAGGAATGTGCTTTATGATTTGAAAATCAGTAAGTTGACTTTACAGCTTTTTTATTTTATTTTTTGGTTTTCCTTTCATATTTTGTTATGTGTAATGCTTTGCCAAGTAAAATTTTAAAAACCAAACTATTTTTCAACTTACAGCAAATCTTAACAGCCGCTTTTCAGTTATCTGTAGGGAAAGTACTGGTGTATGTTGACAAGTTTATTTTATATTTTTTTAGCCACGATCCCTCTGGTACTGCTGGTACCTTTAGTGAAAGTTGCCTGAGAATTCAAGATTACTTTCATTTGTTTTATATCTGCAGTATGGTTATCACTAGTACAGGGTGAGCTTTCGTTTTAGTAAATAGAAGATCATATTTATATAACTAGGGCAAGTTTATGAATACAGTATATATTAGTGAAAAGCTGGAATAATGGTGTTAGACAAGTATGATACTGTATTGTCGGATAGTGTTACTTAAGCTGAAACTGGTACTGTAATGTGTTTTCAAATACAAGTTTATTTTTCAGTCAATGAGATATTGTTACAGTTTATCACATTTCTCTGCATTTAATAAGCACTTTCAATGTCTGATTACATTTCCCAAAATGAGGGTATGCAGATTATGCATTGCTCTTATTGCATTGCTATTATGCATCACTGGAAATGAATATAAGAATATAAATGCTGAAATTTTTATTGCCGTTGCCAATATACAAACATAGATTTGGTAAAAATCTAAAGGTCCAGTATACTTTGTGAAACTGTAGATGCATTTAAATTTCCACATGTAACAGGATTAATTTAGGAGAGTGAAGCCATTTTTTTTTATCTTAACACAGGTATGGTGAATATCCTGCAACTGTCACTGATTTGATGCTCGTGGGTGTAGTAACAATGACATTGGGAACGATTATGTGTGGTTGGATCATTGCAGTTATTTCTTCAATGATATCCAGTACAGCATCAGCCATCACCACTTATACCAACAATCTTTTGATGATGAAAAGATATCTGTTAAAACATTCCGTATGTTACATAAGTTTTTTCTGATCTAATCAATGTTTTCTAAATTATGATAGGAAAACAGTATTTTTCTGTTTAATTTTCTTCGAACTTCTATTTTAGCGGGTTTATTTTTGTTTTTTTCATTAGGTGCCTCTTCAATTGACAAACCGAGCACTGGATTGCCGATATATTCTTTGGGACAGATTTTTGGGTGATGCTACTCCTGGTGAAGGAAGGGATGAGGCTATTGATAGCAAACTTCCTTTGCATCTCCATCAAATGCTTATGTATGAAAGCTTTGGAAGCTTTATCGAACATATTCCTCTGTTCAAAGGACTTCATCCTGCTGCAATATCTAAGCTATGCAATAATATTGATGCCTATCATTATTCAGAAGGGAGTGTGGTAATCTATGAGGTTCGCTTGACTTTCGTTTAGAAAATAAATATTTGAAAAGTTTGTTCATCATACTTTGTTCATTATTTTTCCTCAGGGTGACATGTGTGGTGGGTTATACATCATCAAGCAAGGGCATTGCGTTGTTGTTACCGATGATTTGATGGAGTCATTTGATGTTTTGCATCCTGGAGATTACTTTGGTGAAGTTGAGGTATGTGGTTTATATAGCTGCAATGATAGACTCAGAGTTTCTTAATCTCAGTCAAGTCCCTTTTTTCGTAATGAACATATATTATAAGTTTTACAACGTCAAGCAGTGTTGTGAAATTGAGAATTTTTTTATTTGGTAGTATTGAAGCCATATTTCTAAACTCCCTGGCTTCAGAGTCTAAATTTTTAGTTTCGGAATAATTCATTGGAAATCTAGGAATTAGAATTCCAGAATTATAAAGATTTATCATATAATAGGCACGTTTCCAGAAAAAGAATTATTAGAATTATTGACAACGGAAATACTACCTAGCCAGAATCACATGCAGTAGGCATCGACTCCAAGCATTAGATGTCCTACAATTAAATCAAATAGTTCTGCTAGCAATTTGCAATTCTAAAGGCCCGTAATGAATATTATATCCTTTGAAGTTAACAGCTACTTGTTGATTAGTACCTTAAATTAATGGCTTTCATTTATTTGGTTAGATTTTCCATGGTAAAGGCTCCGCAAGAACAGTTGTTGCTGATACTAGTGCAGAAATCCTTTTCTTGGAGAAAGTTCATATCATTGACATCATTGCTACCTTCCCACAGCTCAATTCTGAAATGGTCAGTATTGCTGATGACAAGGAATACCATGATATGATTGTTCAAAATATCCACCAGCGTGCAGACAGGCCAAGGTATTATTTTTTTAGACAATGGCACTTTATTGCAAATGTGCATTTTTTGTGATACCTCAGTAGTCGAACGACCCGATACTCAAAAAATTCTGTAGTCAAACAAAGAATTCTTGTCAAAAATGCTGCGGTACTCAAACAGAAATTTGGTGTTTAAACACCTGTGCGGGTCGTCGAATGAGATGAGGGCACTCAAACTGGCATCCTGGAGACCTTTTGACCATTTAACTAGAGAGCAATGCTCAATTATATGGACACCAAGGCCCAATCGAAGTAGTATTGGTATGCAATCTGTCACAGTGGATTACCGGTTTGGCAATCTTCATGACCAACACGAAAGCAGAACCAGCAATTGAAGTCATCACGTATAAAAATCGAATTTCATAGAGCCTACAGAAACTTGCTCAAATGTATAGTAACTGATACAAAATTTGTTATATTTTATCTTTATCATGTTCAAAAAGTTTCGGTACTCGAACAAATCAGTAGTTGAACACCAATTCTCAACGAATTATGTTGGACTACCAGGTATCACTGTATTTGTAATAAGGTCAACTAAAATTAGATCACTCACTTCTGTACCCCTTTTGAGCAATTTTGTTATGTCATTCTTTGGATTGTTGATTTGGACAAGTCTTGCTGTTCCAAATAACATGTTTATTGAACATGATCATAACTTGATATTTTTGTGTGTAATCAAGGGTTGACATGAGTAAGCGATTTGATATTCATCATATGAATGGAGGTGTGTCATATTATGGGGACAAAATTGTGGAAGCTCCTGCAGTTCAGAAGCTAATAGATGCTGACAGCACTGACGATGTTGCCGTGCATCCAGTTTTGAAGACACTGGCTAGACTGTTTCTGATGCCTTTCACCTTTCACCCAGGCAGCAATCAATACATATGTTATGAAACATTCAGAATGATTCTGAACATGATTACCATATTCATTGTGCCATTCCAGGTATGATTGCACTTCAACATTGATTTCTATGGAGTATGAGATTTTCTTGTCAACATTAGGATAAGAATTGGTTGTTTTGATGGGTTTTTACATCAAATTAACTAATCTGGATGCAATTTATGCGGAGCTATTGTATAACAAACAGAACAGAAGAAGCCATGTGGCGTATACTCATAGATTTTGAATTAAATCCAAAGCATTTGTTTTTCTAATATAATGATTCTTATGGTTAAAGTCTTATGGTCAATGATCATATTTAGAATACATGTCACTCTGAAAGTAATTGTCTTTCACATCGTGACTAGCTATAAAGTATATTTTCAGATTATGATCGTTATGATCACTCATGCCTTTCAAAAAATGATTCAATATGTATGAAGCTCTGTTTTAACCTTTATATCTACATCTTAGGTCAAATACTATCACCCTTCACAATATACATTTATGTCTTCAACAGGCAGCTTTCATGCCCAACATACCAGCGCTATTGGCATTGCAGTACATCCTTGATGGATTGACTATGGTGGACCAATACATTAAGCTTCATACAATGTATTACAATGATCGCAAGGTTCTGGTGTGCCATCCGTTATATACTGCGGGTCATTATTTCAAGACAAGTTTTTTTGTTGATTTCATTTCCTGGTTTCCATTCGAATTGATTGTCATGGCCACAATACCAACACCATGGACACTTGCTCAATGGAGGTTCATTTGTATGTTTCGGGTACTCCGTATTCTACAATTGTACAAGGTTTGTACAGATTTGGCTAATGTTGTACATCTTAGTATATCATAGTTGTATATGGAGAAATTTTAAATTGAAGAAGCTTGCACATATTTTTCTTCACAAGCTATGACAATACTTATTGCCTATAGGTTTGATTCATTTAATCAGTACCAAACAAAAAAAATTAATTTAAACACATTATCCTGGATTTTCAGATATTAAATTAAGTGACAACTGATATTACAATACGAACTTTTTCACACTTTGTACACATTATTTAGAAGCTTCTGAACATTTGAAGAAATTATTCCATAAAAATACCTAGCTATTTATAGTATTAGGTACTATTTGTTTGTCTAACAAATTCTTGTCAATATTGTTTAGCTAATAGGTTACTTCAACTATTGGCAAAGTGATGTTCGTTGGAAAAGAAGATTTTTAAAACATTGTACTAGAGTTATATATACACTTCTAATGCATAATGTTGTTGCATGTGTCATGTACATGGCAATGGCTCAACCACAGATAGCATGGGTTTGTACTTAATGATTTTATATTAAATATGGCAAGAAATACTATAACATCTCACCAACATAAGAAGGCTCCAGTCATTAAATAAATTTACTTGTGGGTATCACATAACTCAAACAGTCAGTGTGTTGATACGAAGTTACATTTCTTGAGCCGTATCTGAACATTGTACAACTGACCAAATTTTATCAGAAGTTAGTTTGGAAATATTGACTTGTGCTTAAACTAAACAGTTTTGTCCCATAAGTGTTAATTCAAGAAACTGAGTGGAAATGACAATCAACTGGTCACACAGGAACTAATTGCATACCTTTCGTTTATTTTTCATTGTATTTTCTATAATTAGTCAAGATCTAATTTATTCACTCAGGTTGACAACAGTAACAACACTGATTACATGACTTTGACCGGTGCAACTGGACCATTCTCTGTTCCCAAACGTTCATGGGTTCCAAAAGCTGTCATAGATGATACATTCCCTGCACTTGACTTGGTTAGCAGTGACTCTCATCGATATCTACTCAGCTTATACTATGTTACAGCCACACTTGTGTCTGTAGGATATGGAGATGTTGTTGCTGCAGCCAGTGTATGTTACACCTGTTTTTCAGTGTTAGGAGCATTATAGAATGTAAAAATATCGTTCTCTTCAAAGTCAATGATTGAAATTTGAAATTCCTGTATTTGGCACATTCTATGTCAATTTTTATTGTAAAATATGGATTTGAATGGAATTTTCAGAGCTTAAGTTGTAGAGAAGAATCATACAGTTTCTGATTTGAACCAAACAGGAGTTTTTTCATAGATCAGGACTTCCCAACCTTTTTAGTGTCTCAGGGCACTTCTGCATGAGGAAATTTATTGCGGGTCGCAAACGTTTTCACCAAACCTAAATATCGGCTGATTGACGTGAGAATTCACATAATATATAAAAAGCAATGAAGTCAATAATTACTGGTTACTGTGTAATAAAAATAATCAAATATTAGTAGCTTACTATTCGAATATCTGGTAACACATGACCTGGACATAACACGTCGCCGAATCACATGCTTGGATTGCACAACACACTTGCCGATTTCAAATGATCACTCGCGGACGACGAAATTCAGTGTGGATATAGTGCTTAGTGTGCAGAATGTTGGGATTTCCTATTTCTCCCTTGATTCTCCAAACCTACTTTTTACATACTATACTGTGCAGTCAGTACCGATAACCACTTGGTTTGGTTTAAATCTGTATATTAATTTGGTTTGCAAGCTTAATTACACAACTTGATTTAATATTTAATCATATTTCTATTCGACCTTTTCAGATTGAGAAATTTTTTTGCTCAATGCTGATGTACTTGGGAATTATTTACTATGCTCTGACATTAGGAGATATTGCTGCCACCATTCAGATGGACGATACAACTAGAGCTGTTTTCAAGAAGCGAATGATGGACATTAGAAAATTTTTCAAGTTGAATCATGTTTCGAAAGATACAACAAACCAGGTTTGAAATAGCATCTGTTTTTCAATATTATAGATATCTGAAAATTTGCAAATCATCCTAATTCGTTGGGCAGTAGCAGTAATAGCCTTGGAAAATATTCAATTTTTTTAGGTTATCAACTTCTACTCATACCTTTGGGAAAGAACAGGAGGTGTTACCCCAAATGATCTATTGCGAGGTCTTCCTCCAACTGTCAAAGCCAGTCTCTGCCATTGTATGTATGATGATATGATTCGTGAATCTTTCCAGAGTTCAGACGCTATTACAAAGTGAGGAAGTAGTATTTATGAATTAAGTAAAATTAAACCCTAAACAAGAATATGAAATTATATTGTTGAATGGTTATCAATTTTACCTATGCATTTACGGTAGATGAAATACAACATCGAAATATAACTGTAAATTACAGTTGGCATGTCATGTAATTTCACCCCTTTTTTGACTGAATGTTTGGCTTTATATACTGATTATAAATTCTTTCATGTTGTGGACAGGCCATGAGATAACCGAAATTAATATGATGTGAGCAGTGTAGTTCATATCAATATGTGATTGGGTGCGAAAAACCCGCATAATATAACTTTGCATAGCTCGATAAAATATTGATGTTTATTGTTTTCATTTGACTAACTAATATAGGGTTAGAGCAGCTTTTTCCAAATTGTATTGAATTTACTGTAACTGAAACATCTTTTTTAATCATTAGCTCAAATATATCGGAAAAGGATATGAATGGATTTTTTAATCTTCTATCTATGTACATCCATCCACAAATCTTTCTGGCGAAAAGTACTATATTCAGGTGCTGTGTTGTTTTCATACTATGAATAGAAGCTTTAATAGTGCTGACTGACTGCTGGCAGGGATGGCCAATTCGAATAAAGTATTCGAATGTATTCGAATATCTCGTCATTCGAATATCGGAATTCACGTTCATAAGAATATCGGATATTTGTGTGACGTCACACATTTTCGACGCCGCTTTCAAGACGTTTCCGTTGAATGAAAACATTTTCGATAGAAAGTTGCGCGTGATTGTTTTCATCACTCATCAGCGTAACGTGTTATTTAGGCCGTAAACGCCTTTACGATTGTGTTATTTTCTCTAAAACGAAAATTTTCCACAAATTTGTTCCACGATAACGATAACATTTATTTTATTTTTATACGTGCACGGAATTGTGAATCTGGTAAATACGTTCATTGGCGGCAGGTTTCTAAAGACAACGCAACTTTTTGATTGAAAAGCGGCAATTTAAAATACTGAAAATAAAACCGTAAACGATATAAGTTTTATTGAGGCCCGCGTAAATTTAAAAAACGCTTTTCTAGGCAGTGAAAATCGCAAAATATCGTGTGCCTCTGGCACACATTATGTTTGGTCGGCGTTTAGAAACATATCATCGCTAATTGAGGGCGTGATTTGCCTGATTTTTTTTTTTTTTATTCGTTATTTTTTTTTCCGTCTTAACACGATACAAGGTTTGGAATGCGACTTTTTCCCGGGTTGTGAGGATGTATATAATATAATTAATCTAAAGTATATTCAATCAATTTTATTGTGATGAAATAAATATTACTCTGAG
The DNA here is from genome assembly GCF_964204865.1 of Styela clava. Lineage (NCBI taxonomy): Eukaryota > Metazoa > Chordata > Ascidiacea > Stolidobranchia > Styelidae > Styela > Styela clava. The sequence goes on along the minus strand of NC_135260.1, from coordinate 12,173,544 downwards.
ATAGTGAGATATTACTGCATATTTATGGATTTTTCGAACGGTTTTATCTAAAAATAATCAGAGTGGCAGCATTTCGATCGAGCGGAGTCACTGTAAACAAGTACATCTAAATAGTTGCCCAATTCGCAAAATACGGATCAAAACACTATTTAATAGGACAGTTTACCTCACGTTTTTATTTTTATAACCGCGGATTGCAATGGTATATAAGAGTGGTGAGGATTTTATTTTGTCGACGCAACCGCAAGTTAAATTGAAGACAATTAAATTAATAAAGCAAGACATTTTAAATATGCCGTGTCGGTCACGAATTCATCACTTAGCACAACAGAAAAATATATATTCGTTGTTATATTATTTGTTGTGAAAGTCGACTCTTTTAACAGGTGGCATAATCGTGGCGATGAATATGTATTTTTAATTCACTGCTAAACTTTATATGTATATTCATTGTATGAAATACAATATGTATACACTTAACAGGGTTTTATATAATTATTTGAGATTTTCCTAACGGCGATAACGAGTTGGCAAGATTGCAAAAATACGTATTAAAATTAAATACATCAGGCAGTTTATCTGGTAATTTTAGGTCACAGATCGCCGTGGACCGAATAGTAACGTTTTTTTTTGACGTAAGAAGAAGCAACCGCGAGTTACGTTGGACACATTAAATTATTATATAAAGATATTTTAGAATCTCGTAGTTGTCATGGATTGAATATTTTACGTAACAGAATGATCATTATACTCTGAAAAGGCGGCTCTTTTAACGAGCTCGAAATCGCGGTGGGTGTTACAGGCGGCAATGGGAATTTCCAATTTCGAAAATCCTGGCTGCGCGCTAGCAGTGGTGGTCATCTATTCTCGACTAATTTATTCCTAATTTCAAATACAACAATATGTTACACATAATAACAATATGGTTCACATAAATTATTATACAACCATACTGGTAGGTAGTAGAATACCTCAGGCTCAAATATTAGAATTTTTAAAGGCATAATGGATTTTCGATTGTTGTTGCCTGTATTGGCAATAAATTTTATTACTCTCAGAAAATATACACAATTATCTGAATACAAGTAGTATTTTTGTCAATAGACTTGACTATTATCGTAATATCATGGTACCAATGATAGAAAGCGTCAGACAACTCCTTGGCTATCTTTTCATATGGCCATTTGTACAAAGTGAATAATTTTAATAAACTGACTGTGTCACGAGTTGCTATTATTTTTTATTGATAGCTATTAACTATCAATTAGATTGTGTGCATATACTGTTGGTTTGTGGCTTCATTCTGATATTTTTATTGAAGCTTATTTCCTAATTTACTGGGTTTTAATTTAACTAAAACAAAAATGTGTTATTTTCGATTTTAGAATGTATTCGGAATTCCAGATTCGAAAACATTATTTTAGAATCTATTCGGAATAGTTTAGTATTCGGAAATGGCCATCCCTGACTGCTGGCAAGATATTTTGTGAAAGATTATCCCTATCTTCTAGAATTTAGTAATATACTGGTAGTTCTCCAATAGGGAAAAATGCATCAGATAAAAAGTGTGCTCTTTTGTTCATGATTATGGTAGATTCAGACGCAAAACATTTCAGATTAGGCTGAGTAATGTTCATATCTTTAGCTCTCATTTCCATTTCCAGTCGGAATAGTGTTGGGGAAGATATGTATTTTCTTCAGCGAGGTAATGTTGCCATACTTGAAGAAGATGATGAAACAGTAAAACGTGTGCTTGGACCAGGACAATATTTTGGAGAGGTAATAATTGAATACCTAACACATTCTGGTAGATATATATTATCATTTTTAGCTAAACATCTCGTAACTATAAATCATACGATAAACAGCTTTCAGATTATATCACCTGTGATCAGTGTGAGGTGGTTGTAATTTTTACTATTCTCATGCATAATTAGGAAATTGGGTGGTTCACGTAACCGCTGGTCGGTTACGGCTTCCTCCACCACCAAGTCCATGCTTCCGAAAACAAACAATACAGTAAAACTAATCCCATACCCGACTTGGAATGGTAACCGGACGAGAGGCCGTGGTTCGCCATATGGATAAGCCGTCTTATCGGCTTTCCTCTCCCCCGGGATAAATATGTAAATCCTATCCTATCAAAAAGGGGTGTAGTTTAATTGAAGCATTTTAGGTAAAATATGGATTTAAGATAAAGGGTATTTGGGAACTACTATTTTTATTACAAACCTTAGTTATGATCATTCCGGAGTGGTTAGAGCAACACACGGACATCTGTTGTGTGCATTTCAAATTGTTTATATGGAATGATTTGATATGTTGTTTACTGCCCAATCTAATACACTTATTTTTATCTAGATTGCTTTGTTTTCTTTAATTCCTCGCACTGCAACGACTGTCACTATGACTAATTGTGATTTGAGTGTTCTCAATAAACAAGATTTGGATAATATTCTTGATAGATACCCTCAATTCAGGGAAATCATGACCACCATTGCCTTGGTGAGTATAGTGGTGTTGTGTAACTTCTGTGTGTACAATTCAATACAACGTGCGTGTTGATTTGAACTAAATAAATATTTCAAAAAGTAGCCTTGGGTTTGCTTCATACATATGTTTCTGTTATTAATAATGCTTATACGCTTTTCGATGATATGTTATGCTGCACTATTTTATGGTCTTATTACAAATGTTTCAATCCCAAGGATCGTAAACTCAAAGGCACAACCTCAAACAGCTATCTCAGACGCAAGAGCATGACTGACCAATCCTCCAATGCAAACGTTGTTTATGATGAAAAGGGTAACAGGACTGATGGTCAAGACAAGTTCTTCTTTTCTAAGGTTAACATAGATTTGCACTTTTTAAAAAATTACTGAGATTTGTTGATTATTAGTCTATCTTGTACTAGTTTAGCATGATAAACAAGGTATTTCTGGGCCTGAGCATACTAATAGTTTATGAAAATTGGAGAGGATTATTTATTGCCAGTTGCCACCTCTTAGAACTAGAATGTGTTTCTCATTTCATATTTGGAAAATTTTTTTTAATATATATGTATCTATTCTGAATAGGAATCATGAAAGTTGGAAACTATCAAAAAATGAACCAATAAAATATTGAAGAGAAGATTATTTTGATAAAAGTGGAACAACAGAGTTGTCCACATTTAAACTTAAAATATTATTATAATTGGTTTATAAATAGTTTTCATTATGAAATTTAAATTTCAAGATAAAGATGCAATTTTTCAACAAGATATATTTTGTTACAGATAATAGATCGTAACTCAACATTTGCACAAATATGGGATCATGGCACAGTTATCTTGGCTTTCCTTTCATCATCATTGGCTGTCTATCAAGCATGCTTCCTTACCCATAACTCTGGAATTGATACTTTTGTATTTCTTATGGATGTATGGTAAGTTTTTTTTAAATATTTATACTCACTAGTCATCTTAAAAAATATTTTGGTTCAAATTTTTATCATAATTTGGGATATCTGTGCATCGATTTTGTTCTTTGTACATTCTCATTAGTCATTGTAAACTTGAAAATTTGTGTCTCAATTTTCTTAATCCAGGCTTCATTTTTCACAGGTTTGCAATTGACATGGTGATTTGTTTCCACACAAGTTACTTTAACAAAATGGGAGACATTGTTGAAACCTTGGATAAGATTCATGCACATTATGGAAAGGATTGGAGGAGATTTTTCATTGATTGTGTTACAAACTTTCCTTTTGAAGTTTTCGTCCATTTTGTTCCAATGGGTGGAACGTTGAGTGAGGTCAGGGTGACTAAATTGATTCTATTGTATGATGAAATACTAATGATTATAAACAATACAGACCGAGTACATTGAATAAAGCGTTAGAAATATGCCCGTCATCAAACCTCTGATTACCCTGCATAGGTTCGAATCCTGTGGGGTAAAATTATGTGAGAGAGGATTGTTGGACTCCTCGCCGCCGCAGGGTGGTTGACGGACCACTGGTCGAATATGGATTCCTTCACCATTAAGTCCATGCATGTGAAAACAAATAACTGGCCAACTAAGCCTATACATGACATGGACTGGTAACCAACCGTACAAAAGGCTGTGATTCGCCATATGATTAAGCAATCTTATTAGCCTTCCTCTCCTTAGAATTAATATGTAAACACTATCCTAAACACTGTTGTCATGTCTCCGAGATTTTGTCTTGCATCCTGTTAAAATGTTACAACAAATTTATATATCTTAGACCTACGCAAGAAAGTTGGCAATTTTGTCTTATCTACGATTGAATAGAGTTCTTAGGATAAGGAAATTTTTCATTATATTGGCTGCATGGGAGAGAGATCTGCAGAAAGAGTATGCTTCTATTTCTTCATTATATTTTTGATACAGGGATTATAAATGTATTTCCAGCTTGAAATGTTCATTGCCATTGTTCTCAGCATATGGTGGAGATTTGTCCATTCTCCTGACAGCTTTGTGGGTCACTACTTACTAGTGAAATTCTTATTTTATGATTGATTCCAATCATACTTCTGTGCACCTTGTAGTTTTGGCGTTTATGTGGATTAAACTTTTGAATTGTATTTCTAGATTTACAGTATGTATGAGTGAGGTGGAGGCAAACAGATGATTTCTAAACTCCTCGGGACTTGAACCCAAAGACCTCCCTCCCCTGTACACAAAAACCTGACACAAACTAAAATTTTGTCTTTTTCAGCACACTGTTGGTCAGAATGTACAAACTTGTTCTTGTGCTTTTCTATATGATCAATTTCTTTTCTTCTGTCTTCTACTTCGTTGCTTGTCCTGGTGGAAGTTGTGCTGAATTGAGCTGGACTACGATGCCTCTGACTGGTGAGTCTTACCTTTTTTCTAGGTTTCAT